>NC_063205.1:30280244-30345551 GCF_017589495.1 Alosa alosa | reverse complement strand
CAAACAACACACTCAGAGACATGCCCGGACAAAACACCACCCCTACAAAGTAGGATGCATTGCATACCATTGAAGCCCTGCAGCCCGAAATAACTCAGTTGGGAGAGCGTTAGATTGAAGATCTAAAGACCCCTGGTTCAATCGGGTTCCGGCAACTCCATTTTCTTTCTTTTTTTTTTTTTTTTTTTTTTAGCCCCATTCACCACTAAACATATACAACTCTTACAACGTTTATCTGATCCCCTATTATCCACAAAACACACATGGGGGTTTGGGGGCCAATATGGCCGCCCAGGGGTATGACATCAGGCACATGACTGTCACATGACTCACAAAACAATAACAAACAAACAACGTGGTGACAACCACATGGCTAATTTGCATAAAAAGGGGGCGTGGTTAT
This sequence comes from Alosa alosa, assembly GCF_017589495.1. Lineage (NCBI taxonomy): Eukaryota > Metazoa > Chordata > Actinopteri > Clupeiformes > Clupeidae > Alosa > Alosa alosa. The sequence goes on along the minus strand of NC_063205.1, from coordinate 30,345,148 downwards.
GACGTGATTTATGACATTTCAGGGGGCGGGGCTTATTTTGACAGACAGTTCATGATAATATACTACTCACACACTCACATAATCTTACACGCACACACACACACACACACAGACACTCACAAAAACACTCACACACACACACACACTCCCACTCCCACCTCGCTGTGTGTCGTACTCACCTAGACCGGGAGTCACACCGTCCCTCACAGGTGGGCAGCTGCACGGAGGCGAAGCAGAAGCCGACCGTCAGGTTCACCCAGGCGAGTCTCAGGCCACAGGTGTGGTTACCTGGGGGACAAGAAATGGAGTGGAGTCTCCTGAGGTGCCATTCCAAATGTAACCAATAGGGGGAGTCATAGCACAATCAGCAGCTGTCTGCCTGGAAAAGATCCCATTGACGTCTGCCTCTAAATCTCCCATTTTATGACTTCCAGGGGCGTAACCAGTAGTGAAACTAAACTTAAATTGGGGCATTAAACTCTCACTCAATTGTTTTAGAAATGCAGCACACACATTTCTTGTAAACAAGGGTTTTATAAATGCAGCTGTTTACTCAATGCCAAAGAAAGGTTCGTCTGAGAGTTATATGGCAAGCAGCGGTGGTAGCATAGTGGATAAGGAGCTGGGCTAGCATAGGCTGGCATGCAGAGGGTAGAATAGTGGATATGGAGCTGGGCTAGCATGCAGAAAGTAGCATAGTGGATAAGGAGCTGGGCTAGCATGCAGAGGGTAGAATAGTGGATATGGAGCTGGGCTAGCATGCAGAAAGTAGCATAGTGGATAAGGAGCCGGGCTAGCATTCAGAAGGTAGCATAGTGGATAAGGAGCTGGGCTAGCATCCAGAAGGTAGCATAGTGGATAAGGTGCTGGGCTAGCATGCAGAAAGTAGCATAGTGAATAAGGAGCTGGGCTAGCATGCAGAAGGTAGCATAGTGGATAAGGAGCTGAGCTAGCATGCAGATGGTAGCATAGTGGATAAGGAGCTGGGCTAGCATGCAGAGCATAGTGGATAAGGTGCTGGGCTAGTATGCAGACGGTAGCATAGTGGATAAGGAGCTGGGCTAGCATGCAGATGCCAAAAAAGGTGAAAAAAGGTGGTGTGTGTCTGTGTGGGCAAAATACCCCTATTAAGGCTCCTATCGGGGTTTGTGTGTTTGCCTCTACTTACACAAATAACAGCAGTGGGTCCTGCAGACACACACACACACACATGAAAACAAAAACCTCCTATAGACACAAACCGCAGCACATGCATCATAAAGAGGGATGATGTGAAGGAGGTTGCATATTATCTATTATTTACATTTATACAGTGTGTGTTTGTGTGTGTGAGTGAGTGTGTTCAAGTGTGTGAGTGTGTGTATGCAGAGTGCGATTTGTCGCGATTTGCCGCTCGTGCTGCTGACACAGTGGCTGCGTGATGACTGGTCAATTTGGCCTTGATCATGCAGGACATTTCAGAATGGCGACTGTGTAACCAATCATAAATGGCTAGTTTCAATGGAAAAGTTAGCTTGACAAATGAAAGAAAGCGAGAAGGATTCAGTGCAGCATATCGTCATATTTTAGAACCTTCAAAATCAGATAACTGATGCAACTGAGATGGAGGACAACTCCTCGTAGAGTAGAACATATTGTCCGAAGCAACTTACATTAGGTGAGGAGATATTTGCTGAATGTCAAGTGTTACATATTAGAAATTGCTTTGCATCGCTTATTCAAATGGCTCTCTACCAAACTACCTGTAGTTTGCGGAGGACAAACGAGAAACCACTCATTTGATAAATCAGCCAGTAGGCCTAGTGGACAAATAATTTTCAGAACTAATCTGTACTGCAAAAACGAAAAGAGTCAAACTTTCAAAATCCCCCCTTGATTTTTTTCACAAATCACACCCTGTGTGTATGTGTGTGTAACAACGCATTATGTGCGTGTGTGTGTGTGTGTTACCTCTGAGCAGTTCTCCTGAGGACACGCTTTCTTCTCCATAATGGTGCCACTGCTGGTGAAGCTAAATGACACACACTTCTCTGAGGGGTCTGACCAGCGATCTCCAACCTGCACACACACACACACACACACACACACACACACACACACACACACACACACATTATTAATATCTGGCATACATGGACACACATACTGTACATAAGACTGTCATGCTGTGGACTCTTTTTGAACACACACAAACACACACACAGCACACACTTACCTCATAAGTGTGTCCTTTGTACGGACATGTCCTCTCCACTTTGAGGAGAGAGAAACACAGAACAACTCAGCCCAGACACATTCTAAATGCTAAATGCTAACAGTAGCACAAGCACTGAAACTGTCAGCGCTTGTAGCCCACCTCTTCACTGAGGCAGCCAAACTCAAAGCACATACACTGTTCTACACTCAGGTTGTAATTTTTCTAGCATACTTTTTGCAAAGCTGTAAACTGTAAAAATGTACAGTTTGCTCCTGCTATGCTGCTTCTGTCCACTCTGACATCAGACGTTCAACACAATTAACACACAACCTAAAATAAGCACTCTAGCCAGAACGCCACATGTTGTTTGCAAGGTTCTAAGAGTGACAAAACATTTAAAACATGCAACAAAAGCTAATATTTCCTTCAAACAATTCAACTTGTGGTCAATTCAGAGTAAATTCTTGAATGCTGAAGTTTATAGAGCAGAGGTGAATTTCAGTGTGCGGTTCTAGAGCAGAGGTGAGCATCAGTGTGAAGTTCTAGAGCAGAGGTGAGTCGTAGTGTCAGGTTCTAGAGCAGAGGTGAGTCATATGAGGTTCTAGAGCAGAGGTGAGTTTCAGTGTGAGGTTCTAGAGCAGAGGTGAGTTGTAGTGTCAGGTTCTAGGAGGTTCTAGAGCAGAGGTGAGTTGTAGTGTCAGGTTCTAGAGCAGAGGTGAGTTTCAGTGTGAGGTCCTAGAGCAGAGGTGAGTTGTAGTGTCATGTTCTAGAGCAGAGGTGAGTTTCAGTGTGAGGTCCTAGGGCAGAGGTGAGTCGTAGTGTCAGGTTCTAGAGCAGAGGTGAGTCGTAGTATGAGGTTCTAGAGCAGAGGTGAGTTATAGTGTCAGGTTCTAGAGCAGAGGTGAGTTTCAGTGTGAGGTTCTAGAGCAGAGGTGAGCATCAGTGTGCGGTTCTAGAGCAGAGGTGAGTCGTAATGTCATGCTCTAGAGCAGAGGTGAGCTTCAGTGTGAAGTTCTAGAGCAGAGGTGAGTCATAGTGTCAGGTTCTAGAGCAGAGGTGAGTCGTAGTATGAGGTTCTAGAGCAGAGGTGAGTTGTAGTGTCAGGTTCTAGAGCAGAGGTGAGTTTCAGTGTGAGGTTCTAGAGCAGAGGTGAGTTGTAGTGTCAGGTTCTAGAGCAGAGAGGTGAGTTGTAGTGTCAGGTTCTAGAGCAGAGGTGAGTTTCAGTGTGAGGTCCTAGAGCAGAGGTGAGTTGTAGTGTCATGTTCTAGAGCAGAGGTGAGTTGTAGTGTCAGGTTCTAGAGTAGAGGTGAGTTTCAGTGTGAGGTTCTAGAGCAGAGGTGAGTTTCAGTGTTTTCTGTACCACAGGTCTGGACTCCACAGCAGCCTGTCACCAGCATGGAGTCTGGACTGTAGAGGGGGGCAGGGAGAGTGGGCCGTTCCTGGCACTCGGTGGTTCTGGTCCGGTTATCACAGGTACAGATCTTACAGCCGGACTCCCAGGTGTCACCAGGCTGGAGGGAGAGAGAGGAAGAGAGAGAGAGATTGACAATGATGCATCAAAATCTGCCATGACGTACATTATGCCTGCTTACAGTATGTCATTACATCTGCTTATGAAGGAGGAGTTGACTGAACAAATGCGATAATTAACTATGTTGTGTGTTAATTATAGAGGGAAACAAATGAATCAGCACATGTGATGTGAGACACATCATCATCCAGTAAACAGCAGCCACAGTCTGCACCCCTGAGACTTACCTGCATTGGCTCCCCACACGGACCTTGACAGCCTGCACAAAGACAGAGAAGAGAGAGAAGACCGCAGTGTACAATAGGCAAGGCAAGGCAAGGTTATTTATATAGCACGTTTCATAGACAGGGGTAATTCAAAAGTGCTTTACATAAACAAAAGCAAAGAATAGCAAATAATGGTAAAAAGAGCAATAGGCCCCTTGTGGGGATCTACACAAACAGGCACACATAGCTGCATCACATCCACACAACACCAAACCAGTGTTTGCTGGCTGCAAGTCAGATTCTCTTTGTGTTGGTGCTGGACACTATTGTGCGAGTTGGGCTCCCTTTTCATGCAGGTACTGTTGGTCATGGTAGAGCATGTTTAATCACTGCCATTTGAATTTTAATACTTATTTATTTCATTTTATCAGGGTAATTTCTAGAAGGTTGTGTCTACTCTTCACGGAGGACACAGGCTTCTGCATGGAGTTAACATTTGTGATCACCTCATTGTGACCTGGGCTGCATTGGTAAATTTCTTAATATGCACATTTTCCATTGAATGTTTTATACCTGCATTTGAACATGTCTTAAACTACTTTCTCTGTCCGTAGTAACGGAACATTACCCTTTTTGCCCTCGTGTCAATGAGCTGTGGACAGTTGAGCATATTGAAAAGTAGGCCTATATTTTCTAGCTATGTTTGAGTGGACTATGCTATGTTGTTTAATGAGGCTGGCAACTAACACGCTTGTTCTCTCCTGAAAAGGGACCAGGCCAGCCACTGTTTTCCTGTAATTAGTATGCATTTCTTTATTGTGTTTGTTTGTTTGTTTGGTTATCTGACTTTGCCTCTGGGCCTACTACCCATGTGCCCCGATCATAGTAGCATTGTACATTAACAAGTGGTGCTATTGATGCTGGTGGTTCTCCTCCCTAACTATGTCCTCAGCTTAGGCTATCGCTGTACAAGGCCGGATCCACACTGATGCTTTGCCCCTTCTTGCCAAGGGACCACATTGGGAGACACTGTCTTGGTGTGTACTATAACTACAACACAGTGTGATATTTTGTAGTGGTATCGAAAGACCTTAAGTGTGTAGTGCTTGCTGCAACAGGACACGTGTGACATTTTGTAGTGGTATCTGAAGATCTTGAGTAGTGCTTGCTGTGTTGCATGCTTCGTCTGGTGTTGGGTTGCTGTCTCCTGTTTTTTTTCTGTCTCACCAGGGTCCTCCTGAGCAGGGGTTTTGCACTGGCCGATCCGACCTTCCTAGACTGAGGAAAATCCACCAGTTTATAGCAGTATTTTAAGATTTAGAACTTTTCTACTCCTTTTGTACTAAATTGTAATAAATTTGAAATACATTTACATATCTGCCTCTTGTCTACTGTCCCTTTGCGGGGAACATATAGAATTAGCCACACTACATTCAGGGAAAGATCTGTGGGTCCTCCTGCCCATCATCAGGGGGTGGCGTAGTCAGACTGTAAAGAAGGTATACCGCTTGACGGGTACCACACCCTATTTTAGCGATCTGATACGCATGGTCACTAGCGAATACCGTAGCTTAATTAAATTTACATTTAAATTTAAAATTGGTTTGTCCAGTCCACATTGGGAGGGGTTTTGTTATCAAACGTCGGGCAGATGCCAAAACAAGGCGTTCCTATGTTTCTAAATCAGTCATTGGAGTGTTTTGGGCGTAACATCATTTAAACCAATGAGAATGACATCTGTCATTCCCTTTAACAGCAAGCAGCGCAACTTCAAACAGCGCATAGGTATTTTGATAGTCAGCGACACATTTGAAGGAATCTGCTTGCACGCGAGATTGTATGGAACAGGTATTCCACTAAACCATGCTTTACTAAAACCTGTTTAGCAGAGTATAGCCTACACACATCTGCACTCGTCTATTATTTGAACTCATTGGCAAAGTGAAATTAACTTCACCGTGGTCTAGTTATACACAGTTAATTACTTTTACTATTGACTGACAATGGATTACCATCGAGGGCATAGCCTGGAAAAAGCAACACTTACCCCAATAATGTTCGAATGATTGAATAAAAAACCTAAGGACATTTATCCTGCAGAGGAGTTGTTGCTTACATCTCGTGAAAGTACATCTTCAGCTGTGCTCCATATGTGCCTTTCGCCTCTCACCTAATCACTTTCATCCGTCATTACCAATTTGCACACAAAATGAATTAAGACCAGGGTACACAGCTCAGGGGTATGAATTAAGATCAGGAGCAGGGTACCCAGCTCAGGGATATGAATTAAGACCAGGGTACACAGCTCAGGGATATAAATTAAGACCAGGGTACACAGCTCAGGGATATGAATTAAGACCAGGAGCAGGGTACACAGCTCAGGGATATGAATTAAGACCAGGAGCAGGGTACACAGCTCAGGGATATGAATTAAAACCAATCTAAGTAATTATGTTCATGGTATTTGGAAATTAAGACCAGTCAATCTAAGTAATTACAGTGGGCATCGCTTTCAAATGACCACTTCAGTCGCGCATTACGAGGCGTGAAGCTGCGTGAAGCTTTAGTACCACTTTCAGCCACTGTGCGTCGCTCTGCCACTGTAGATCGCTTTGCCTGCCGCCCCTACTGAAAAAGCAGGAGACTTGCCGAGAGTAATCCCAGCCTACGAATTCAATAACAAAATAAATCATGCATAATTAAACATTACCTCAATTTAGGCTACTTGGGTATGGCTTAAGGCTTGACTACACGGTGTTAACAAAAATCGAAATCGAAATTTGCTGTCTACATTATTGTCAGTGTTGGGGGTAACGCAACTACGCAAATCAAAACAGTGGTGTGATAATTGAGCCAGTAGAGAAATAACTGTTCAGAATTAATCTGTAGCCTTGGGTAGGCTTCTGCAGAAAACAATGTTGTTGCCGATTTAATACTATCTGGCAACGTTTTTAACAGGCTACGCAATAGAGGCTTAGACAACTATGACTCACGTTTTGGTTTCGTAAATTCATTTGCCCTACTTCTTGACTGCAATGTAGTCAATTGACTGCTTGACATGTCATTTTTATTTTTCTGTACAATAAACAAATACATCTGCTTTATGCCGCAGAATTACATTAATATTTGGCTGACTTCTGCAGACGCGCAAAAAACACTGCCAGGCCATCCTTAAAAATATTTTCGTTTGCCGTAACCCGACCGACCCTGTCAATTTAGAACCGACCAAATATTTATTTTTTTCCCCTTTTAGTCTGACCGACTTGCCGGTTGTAAACTTGCGTTAAGACCGACCGGTTTTTTTTTACTCTAAACAACCAATACAAATAAAATACTATTTATTTTAGTAGGCCTAAGTATTGTGAAAACTAGATGTACCGCATAGCGGTACAAAATATGACCGCCGCTCAGTCCTGTACATCAGTTCCGCGAAAATAAATCACACTTCAATTTGTCTCCATATTTTACTCCATCCCCCACTCTTGAAACTTTTGTGTATGCTTGTTTGGCATGCCTGAGTGTGTGTGTGCGGCTGCACAGAAAGTAGCCTACTGGTGCTGAAAAGGTGAATAGATTGTAGAATAGCCAAAGAAGATGTAGCATTGTTATAAAACCTTTAAAATCTCTAAACAATCACAAGTAGGGCAGTTCATCACAGTTCATCCATTGCAACTGGATTGATGAAAGGTCACTTACACCTGTAGGCTACATTGTATTTGGGAAAAGCAAAAGGTATCAGCATAATGTTACTTATTTATTTATTTATTTATTATGTATTTATAAACAAAAACATCTCTGTCAGTTCCATGCCGTTTTCAACAGCTATCAAAAACAAAGGTCATTTTTGGATGGATGGATTTTTTGTGAATGTTTCTTCTTCTACATAAGATTTGTGTCATCTTTAGTTCATGTAATACTTTATTGTCAATGCACAAATTAAGTAACAGTAGTCTGAAACGTTATTGTTAATGCACAAATTAAGTAACAGTAGCCTAGTCTGAAATGAAATGCTGTTTTACATCTAACCAGTGGTGCAAATAACTGACATGTCCAAATGGGCCTTGATGAAATGCGTCGCTAGACTGATACACATTTTAACGGGCCAAAGTTGAAGAGCTTTTGTCCGTTATTGTTCGTGCAAATATAGGCTGATTCATGTTCCCTTGCATTGTTTAACTGAGGTCCATGGCTAGTCTGGCTTTCATCAGACCAAGCTCAATCTTTTAAGAAATCAAAAATAAATAGCGGGCAGATCAGGCTGGGTTCACCCAGCCTAGTCCATAGGCACCCGATATTGTTTAATTTTCCGATTGAGATATACACGCTCTGGCTATTCTAAATGCAAAATGCATCAGGGAGTTATGACAAAACGGTAACTAACAAACTAGATCCTAATAGAAAGCTGTTAGCTTCCCTAAGCTACAGGTAGGATTATAAGGTAGGCCCTATTTACAACATAAATTGTCAATAGGCTATGCTGGCGACACAAATAAAATCTCCTTTGGAAACCAATGGCTTCACGCCTTACAGTATCAAGCGGAGTTAAACTGTCATATCGTGGCGAAAAGTTGTAATAACATTCACGCAGCTCCATGAGTCAAGGAAAGCGAAAAGAAGTAGCCACTTCTAAATGGGACCCACTACACAGTAGCTTAAGGTGTTTTGCTAAAGCAGCCATGATGAAATTAAGGTGTCATTGTTTGGATACTTCACACTGCGTGCTTTTAATTTCACAGACTACAACTACCAAGCTGTAATCAAAGCACATCGATTCCCCTCTCACACCCTGCACGCACTTAAAACAAAATAAACAGGCGTCTCAGTCTCACGCATGTATAGGCAAAACTGTATCAGACCCGTAACGCGTTGGTAAATCTTCCATTGCACAGAATTATTTTTTGTAGCACGTGCAACAAATGACAGTCGAAAGATACAAACAGTGCTGCTATCAATTTGCTTGGTATAACCGCATTTATAGTTTTCTACAAATGCAATCAATCAAATGCCTCCATCACTCAACCAACGCTTAACGGTAACATTACCTAGGTCCTTATTGATATTACAAGATTAACGTTACCTGCAGTAAAACCAAGCATGTCCGATAAACATCCTCAGATTTATTTCGGCTTCAAGAAGAAATGGGAATTACACTTCATGTGAACATCGTCCTATCCTTATTAGATGTTCGCTGCGGTAAATTACAGTCCTTGTAGGAAGCGTCCATTGTTTTTCCAACCCACTTTTAACTTCCAACAAAATTACGTCTCACTGCAACGATGCGCCATCTAGTGGACAAACGACTACTTCTCGCCAATACTGAAAATGCAGCCATGATGATGATGATGAATATTTATTTTGGCTTTCTTTTAATCCTACTGAATTTGTAATTATGTATCGGCCGTTCTAATACCGATAGTATGTGGGTGCCTGTGTGTGTGCATGTGTATATGTGTGCACCGCCATTTACAGGCCAATGAGTGTACAGTCACTAAATGTACACATAACCTAATTTTTTTAGACCCCCCCCCATGGATGAAATTCTACGAAACTTGGCATACCCCCAGAGAATGCCAGGTCAATCATACACATAAAATTTGGTGCAGTTCTGAACATCTTAACTGAAGATAGGGGCGATTAAAGCAGAATAATATTGCATTTTCATTTTTTACCGGGGGGTGGGGGTGCAAATCACAAATGAGTGATTATGAGCCAGGTTGATGTGGGCCCTTGAGACCAACATACCATAAAAGATTCTTCATCCTCAGTGCCACGGTTCAGGTAGTTATTTAGGAAAAACTGGTTTTTTTATGGTTCAGGGCCCAGCACGGGGTGGGGGTGGTGGTGGTCCCAGGGGCTAAATGAAATTTTTCGTAAAAAGTCTAGTGGGGCTACATACCCACCAAATTTCATGTACCCCGGTGGTTCGCGTCCTGGGTATCAATGACCAAAAATTCAGGGAGTAGATGATCGGAAAAAATTCTTGAATTGTGTGCATGTGTTGTGTACACAAATTTATGTTTATGTGTGTGGGTGTGTGTGTGTGTGTATGTAATGCGTGCTTGTGTGTTTGCCTGCGTATGTGTTTGTGCATGTGCATGCATCACGCATATATGTCTACTGTGTGAGTATGTGTCATACGTATGATTACTGTAAATGTATGTGTGTGCGTGTGTATCTGTTTATGCACATGTGTGCACATGGAATGGGTTAACATGACCCCTGGAGGCAAACATAAGGAAAAAATTGGTCATCCTAGGCCCAACAGTTCTCAAGATATTCACAGAGAACTGTGTCTGCCCCTACCCTCCTCGCGGGGGTCCAGTCCAGCTGGGGCTACAGATCAAAACAAAGAATGACGGTTCCATGCTATCCATGTGGGGTACATGCCCACCAAGTTTTGTGTACCCGGTCTTTCAGTGTCCCGAATCCTTGTTGGTGTGCGTCCACTAAATGTACACATAAATTATTTTATTGTAAGGCCCCCATGAACGAAAAGTACACAAAACTTGGCATGCATTCGAGGGTGTCATAATGATCCTACACTTTTAATTTCGTGCAGTTTTGACCTTGTCAGCCAGAGATATTGTGATGAAAACACCTAATTTTTGCTTTTTTAATTTTTTAACTAGGTGGCTATACATGAAATAAGTGGTAATGGGATGGGTTGACATGCCCCTTAAGACCAACATACATAAAAAAAAGGTGGACCTCCTAGGCCCTACGGTTTCGAGATATTCACAGAAAACTGTCTCCGCCACCTACAGGCCAGTTGGTGTATAGTAACATAAATTAATTTATTGTGTGGCCCCCATGAACGGAATTCCACAAAACTTGGCGTGCATACAGAGGGTGTCATAATGATCCTACACTTCCAATTTCGTGCAGTTTTGACTATGTTAGGTCACAGATACCTTCAATTACAACACCTCATTTTTACTTTTTTTTGTGTTTAACTAGGTGGCGCTATACATGAAATGAGTGGTTATGGAATGGGTTGACATGGCCCCTTGAGATCAACATACAAAAAAAAATGGTCCTCCTAAACCCTACGGTTTTCGAGATATTCACAGAAAACTGTGTCTGCCCCATGGGGTCCAGTCCATACAGATCAAAACGATGGTTCCATCCCATGTAGGGTTACATGCCCACCAAGTTTTGTGTACCCCGGTCTTTCAGTGTCCCGGGAATCATTGACGGAAATTTGGGCATGCGAAAAAAAAAAAAAAAAAAAAAAAAAAACAAACCCTATATGACCGTCGCCAGGCTGCTTGGGCGGTCATAATAAATTGCCTACATACAAACGTAGGCTCTTAAATAAAACCCTGTGGCGTCATCTCTACACCATTGGTTTCACGATGTCACACTATGGCCTATAATGCTTCATTTCATTCACACAAACATCTCGACTCAACGCTTATTACTTGGCACGAAGCTCTGGAAGAACTGTGCCCAGATTTTTTCCCATTCTTTCTCCCCTCTAGTCTAACGGTGACCGAGTTGAAGAATTGAAATTGGTTGTGGTCTATTCAGCATTTCTCAAAATATGGGCTTAACCCAGATTCGAACTCTTGGACAGGGGACTGATAACTGCTCGCGTAACCGCTGCTGTCATCAGCCGCCTTAACGCGCTCGCCACAGAATTGACGGGTGGGTGAATAGGGATAAATAACAATAGAGTACACAACTGTTTCACCAGCACATTTAAATGACTTGACTAAAACCATGCATAACTGGAGGTACACCTGTTATCTGAGCAGTCTGTATGTCCTCATTTTGCGAATGCGAGGACGATATGAGTCTGTTGCATAGATGTCCGAGTCACGCATAATGTTTGAAAACCACTGGCTCGTAATCACAATAATGTAACACATGACAGTCGGATACTTCATCATGTTCCCATGCCTACATTTTGGTGAGTAGTAATAGAGATCGTTAAAACAATAAAGTATGGCTCTCCGTTTGGGACATCGAAAACTTATATTTTTTATAGGGTAGACTACCGTCGGAGATGCTGACTTGCAAAGGCCTCGGGATAACACGTTATGTCCACTATCATAAGTCAATGCCTCCATGATCAAAGTGGGGAATGAAAGAAAAAGTTTGAGAACCACTAGCTTAACAAGTTACCTGCAGTACAGAACACACAGAATATTGCAACAGAAAGTTGCCTTTATAATCAACTACTATTTGTTCCAACAGCATTCAAACAAAGCCTTTATAAAAGTGAAAAAAAAAAAAATATTCCATAAGAAGTAAAATAAAACACTGTAACTGTACAGGGCTGTTTCAAGGAATTTGGGGGCCCCAAGCAAAATGGACATGGAGCACCCCACCTCACACACACACACTACACGCAAAGCCTACATGAACCACCGCATAGCCATACAGTTTAAGTTCACCCACAGTTTATATAAATACAAATTTTGACAGTGCAAATACTGCAGTTGCATATATATACTGTGCATTAGTTTTGAACATTTGAACATTTGCAAAAAAAACACCGTAACATAAAATCCAATATAAATGTAAAAAAGTGCACAATAACTAAATCCTACATACTTAAACACACACACACACACACACACTCACATTAACATTTTTCAGTTCTCACAAAGTGAGAAAATAAAACACTGCCATCTTATGCAGAAAAATGATGCATTGTTCAAACTATAAAGAGTGCAGGTTGTACAGTATAGCAATTTAAAAATCCAACATAAATACAAGTACACACACACACATAAGATTAACCTTTCAGGCCATCTTCATCAGTGGAGGTATCCTTAGGAAGAGCCTGAGGGCTGATAAATTTAAGCAAAGCACCTTGAGGCAGAAAGAAAAGATATGTTAGCATTTCCATATTTTGATATTTAGAAGGGATGCAGCTGCTTTCCCAACTACCAATGCTTACTGTAAAAACATCCCAAGCTAATGTTATACATTGACCATGCCTACTTGTAGCCTACTTGTAGCATTTAGCATTCTGCTGTTTGAGAATAAGACAGACGCACCTGGTGCTTTAAAGACAGTAAACAGCTGGCGTGCATGAATACTACTAGACATGAAAGTTCCAGTCTGCTTTGATGCACGGAATTTATCGTGTGGTTTTCCTAACCCCCATTTGGTAAATAGATTATCACGGTCGAATAGTTAGTATAGCAGAGAAGCTATGCCACTTTCATCAAAACCTATTACAAAGCTATAGCAATGTTATGTCACTAAATACGATAAACAGTGATTCTGGAACAGATCTGTGTCTTCCTTATCCCGTTAATAAACATATTACAGTATGTAACCATATTCCGTCCGTTCGGGAAAAAAAGTTCCGCTAACTGTTCTAGTTTGTTACAAGCAGCATGGGCCGTAAGGCAGGTAGTTAACATAAACATTTTTTGCTAGGCTAGCCTTCCTGCTGCGACATTAGGCCTACACCATTTGTACAAGACAAGTAGAGCTATTTTATCCAGTGTAATTTATCACTTACCACTATCTTGTTTTTTCTTGTCATCCTCTTCCTTTCTCTTCTGGCATCCGGACGCATAACTCCGCTTCATTATGACTGCCGAGGTTTTATATTTTCGCGGCAGCAGCAGAGACCACAAACCTGGCTGGCTGGCTGCTGTCAGCGACTACTGAGAGGGTCCCCCTTGAGGGGGATCCCGGTATTGCCGGTAACAGTGTCGTTGCACTTTACTGCATTGACTATCAAAGGCATTTTATTCTTAACCAGTCGTTGTCTTGGGGCCCCTGGCCAGCTCAGGGCCGCAAGCAATTGCTTGGTTTGCTTGCCTTCTAGCGACGGACCTGTAACTGTATCCCAAGCTTCAGCTCCCCATGTCTGTGACAGGCAGACATGACAGCGCTAAATTCTCAGCTTGTTTATACCCCACACTGAACACGTAAGACCGCTAGGCCCATCACTGTGGGGTGCGGTAGCCTAGCCTACTCTCTGGGATTTAAGTCAAGCAATATAACAATACAAATGTTTCAAAATTAGTAATTTCGGCTTTGTCTGAACTGGCCATTGTAGGCTACGTATAAAAATAAACAAGTAGGCCTATTCTCTATCCAATGATATCGGCAAATGTTTGTTTTCCAAAGTAAGAATTTCACTTCACCATGCACCTTCGACAATGAATAGCTCATTACACTTATGTTACTGTTGAACGTAGGCCTAACTGGTATCATTACAAACATTTTTCTGTGTCCTAAAAACTGGCAGCGGGGGAAAATTGAGACATACATTGGATTGTGTTATTACTTGAACATTCCACACTATCAACAGCTGTGGTATCGGGGGCAGGAGGATTACTGTTAGCGCAGGCTTTATATAAAATTCTTCAACAGAAGGCCTGCCTCGAATGCAGGCTTGCCTTTCCACTGAATTATTTTTGGAATCTGATCCCTTATCATACCTGTTCATTCTTACTTTCGTTTACTTTCGACTTTATCGCGGACTAAATTCAAGATGGCTGCAAACGCTAAACTTCGTGAAGATACTGTCTGTATAAATCGCCTTGTAAGTAAACTACCAGTGCTTTTTTCAAAGTTCTCAATGTCTCGCTTTAAAATGTCAGGGCCCTCGAAGTCTACCAATGAAGTGTGGAGATACATTGAGCCTCGTAAATGGGTGTAAAACAGTGATTTATTTGCATGGCTAGCCTGATGCCGAAACACCACTATTGAAAAAAGCTGTTGGTAGCATCGGCTAACTAGCCAGATTTTGGAGTGCAGGGGACAAGCCGAGATGGGCTATGAGACATACGCTCACACCTCGGTATCATGTTTTAATACACTTTAGGTCAATATCACACCGGAATTCTCCTTTAAGCTGTCACAGCTGGTGGGAAGGTATGATTTGTTGGGGACAGGGCCGGATTAACTGGGCACAAATGTCTGATGGCCCCCCCTGCCCCCCAGTCAACGTGAATCGGTCAGTTAATAGGCCTTTATCGTGAAGATTTTTCTTGCCATCTAAGGCACGGGCGCATCTGTGAGGCCAAGCCTCACCAAGTAGCCCGTTTGTTTACAACTAACTGCTACTAACTAAAATGCTACTAACTAAAATGTTCTCTCAAAAGTAGCCTTATGGCTGAAAGCTGCTTGGGATCCCCCCCTGTCAAGCAATATAACCATACAAACGCGCACACTCATTGTTTCAAAAGGAGTAGCCTAATTTCGGCTTTGTCAGAACTGAGCTGTGGACGACACGGCACGGCATGCCCAATTGAAAATAAATTAACGCAAACACAACACAGACCCCGCTTCTCTCGCGTCAGTCACTGACATGAACGAAACACAGAACCCGCTTCTCTCACGGCAGTCACTGACAGTAGCCTAGAATAAATGCATGGGGAAAAAAACGTCCCCATGACAAAGACATCGTAAAACACTGAAAGTTAATATTTTGTCACTATAACATACAGCTGTCCTTTGTCAAATGTGTTATGTTCCAAGTAGCCTAGTGCGTAATTCTGCTTCATAAAGTTCAGACATCCCAACCTGCAAAAAGCCACTTCAGGGAGGCACCCCCCCCCCACACACACACACACACACACAAATAAATAAATAAAAAATAAAATAAATATAAAAAAATATTTAGCCTTCTTATAGTGAAATAGTGATGAATAGCCTATGTTTGTTAATTATTGTCTCTACTCAGCACACCAAAATAAGGAAGGCCTATAGTTAGAAATTGTAGATTTTGGTAGTTTGGTCTTTATGTAGCCTTGGCAAATAGCCATCTAGTAGGCTAGTCAGGAATAATATGCACATGAAATGACACTTGTTAAACTCACCTCAGCATGTCTTTTGCAATCATTTAACCCGCCATGGGCAATGCTACAGTCACTGTTACAAACACTGCAGCATGCAAGACTATCGTTATTTTGAACTCTTATGAGACAAAGGTAGGCCTACACTTTCGTGTAGTCTGATGTGAAATGGTTCCTTTTTGCGGGCCACTCTGCCTCTGCCATGACGCTCCTGTTCCTATACTGAACTGAACATGAAACAGGCCAATCAGGATGCTCTCTGTCTTGAACAGCCACAAACGCACTACCCCTCTCTCTCTCCATCCCCGTCATGTGCACGCTACACTCAGATGCACAGACGATTTGAAGTTTCGGTAGAGCATTTCAATACTTTTATTGAAGAAAACAACTTGTTTTTCCATGTTACGAAAAGTAAACTAATAATCAAGTAATAAATCAATAAATCAGTCAGGAATCAGGACTGTCGTTATCCTGTTAAGCCCGCCTAAGACTCTCTAACAAAATAGAGCGCTGTGGTTGGATGAAGTCCACGGCGTCAGCCAATAGAAATCCCTATGGTTTGATACTAGACGTACAGGCTGAGCAAATTAATTTGCCGCCGCTAGGGTGCGTCTAGATTTCTAGGCTAATTACTTGTAGATGGTGTAGTTTCTATCACTTGAGGAGTTGTTCTTGTGGGTCCTCTTGTGGTGGGTCCTGTTCTTACTGTAAAAGGAGGGCCTGTTAGTGGGGTTGTAAGTGGGGTTGTTGTTTGTTCAGTTGTAGGAATTGTAGACTTAGTTGAAGTTGTGTGTTCTGTTGTAGGTTCTACTGTTGTCAATATTGTAGTAGCTGGAGTCACGTGGGATCGTGAAACGAGATGGACGTGTAATAGGGTTGCCACCTGTGTCTGACAAAAATCCTGGACATTTTGACCATCCAATCGACCTTTTTGTTTGTAAGCAACGGCGCCTTTCGCACATCTAACCCAAGATAAAAACCGTCATTCTAAGCGACAATTGTATAGCTAAAATTAGTAAGAATGACAATTTCTAGTTTTTAGTTGTGGACACCTGGGGGCAGTATTGAGAAAAAAGGGGGAATACATAATTAGGTTCTGCTTTTTGCTTATGTCGAATAAACTTTCCTTTCTCTGTCTCTCCTTGTCCCACACACTCTCTGTCTCCACCTTACCATTTCTAATGAACCTCCACGGTGCGTGCCCCCAACCACCACCACCCATGTTATGCTACGTCATTTTTGTAGAGCCAATGGCTGTGCATACGTTTATGGACGTAGGCACGCTTCAATTAAACTGAAATACACATTTTGCGCATCATGTACAAAAATCCAGGACATTCAGTGTCCAGGATTTTTATTTTTATTTTCCTGGACAATCAGGAAAATCCTGGACAGGTGGCAACCCTAACGTGTAAGGGAGCTGCTCCATGAAACCCCCCGAAATAAATCGATAGACTCTAGAATTTCACTAAATTAACTATTGAATGCGGGAGTACCACTACGAGTTTCATAAGGGATAAGGAGTGGACGTGTCCGACTCTGAGCTTCAAATGGTGCACCAAGCCTCTTCCGAATTACCAGCACTAAATAGGCTATGCCACCTCGCCCGGTCATCGCTCGCTTTCAGAGTTTTTTGGAGAAAGAACGCGTCATGGCAGCAGTGAAGGCAAAGGCTCGCGTCGGTGAGGGGATCCAATGGGACGACTCCAACATTTCTGTCTTTCCTGACATGACCAAGGAGGTCTCTGATAAAAGAAAGCAGTTTACCGAAGTCAGAAAGAAATTACATAAGTTGAATGTCCGTTTCACTTTGGCATTCCCAGCAGTCCTTCGTTTTACATGGAAGGGAGAAAAGGTGAGCTTTACAGACCCCCGAGGAGCATTGGAGCTGTTGAGTGAAGCGAGAGCGCGACCTGTGGACGACGCTGAGTAGAACTAGGAAGAATGCTGGCGTGAGATAACTTTTGGATTATGGAGCTGGGCTGCATGGTTCCGAGGATTGAGGAGCATTTTAAACTGTTTTGGTGTAGACCTACTTTGAGCCTTGGATTTTATTTGGAGTTCATTATTTGGACTAAAGCAAGCAAATTGGTAAATGTTGCACAAGACAGCTGGCTGCATAAGAAAATACTGTGAGTAGCCTATTTGATAGGCTTACAGGTCCAATGGGGTTTTCATTTAGTTTGTTTTCATTTGATTTTATGCTCCTGTTTATATAGCTATAATAACAGCATGGGATAGCCTGTCATTAGAAATGTTGGGACAAAATTGAAGCAGGCCTACTAAGAGTGGTGGTATTTGCAAATGTGTAAATCAGGGGTAACAAGTATTAAGTAAGGGGGGTGGGGTGGAGTTTGGAGGCATCTGGTTTTTGCGCCTTACGGACCATGTGTGGGTGGGGATATTTCTTCTTTTTTGTTAAACCTGGGTGGGGGGTCTCAGGGTTTGTTCTGAGTGTTCATGATTGTTTTGTTGTGTTTATTAGGATTAGGTGTTTTGTAGCTTGCACAGTGAAGGTTGTAGATGGGTGTTCTCCTCTTCTATGGGCACACATTCAAATGATAGAAGCATTACCTAATGGCTAAATTGATCAAATTCATAACGTGGAATATAAATGGTTCCCAGAATCCTGTAAAAAGAAAGAAGTGGTTAAGCTATCTGAAGTCCCATCAAGCAGATATTGCTTTGATTCAGGGTTGACTCATATGGAGGGTAAAGAAGCGGATAAGCTCAAACGTGATTGGGTAGGGCAGGTATTTCATAGCTCATACAGTAGTAAGAAGAATGGAGTGGCAATACTGGTGCACAAAAAAATAAACTTAGTCCTGCTTAATCAGAAGAAAGATGATGAGGGTAGGATGATTTGTATTCATGCTGCCATTGATGGAGTGAAAATTAATATTTGTAATCTGTATGCTCCAAACAAAGATGATAGTGACTTTTTTCATATAGTTAATAAGAGTATTGGGGAACTTGAAGAGGCTCAGATAGTGATGGCAGGTGACTTCAATCAAATACAAGATGCCCATTTAGATCGAACTACGCATCATAAATCTGTGTCAAGAGATAGATTAGCTATACAACTGATGATGAAAGACCATGGTCTGATAGATATATGGAGGGTGGTCAATCCTAGAGAAAAAGAATATACTTTTTTTCACACATGCATATAAATCATACTCAAGGATAGACTATTTTTTAGTTTCAAGAAAAATTACTGATGTTGTAGCTGATTGTAAGATTGGAGCCATAGCTTTGTCTGACCATGCTCCAGTAGAGTTGATTGTACAATTTCAATCAAGTAAGCCAACCGAAAGCAGATGGAGACTAAATACGTCCGTTATTCAGGACCCCACACTTAAGGCATCTATGGGCATTCACCTTAAGATTTTTTTTTATCAGAATGTGGGGTCAACAGAGAAGCTTTCAAGTGTATTGGAAGCTTCAAAAGCATATATGAGGGGCTCCCTCCTACTTTCAATGATGCAGTAATAACTGTACTACTCAAAAAAGATAAGGACCCATATGAACCAAGTAGTTATAGGCCAATTAGCTTGGAGAACATGGATTGTAAAATTTTGTCTAAGATACTGGCAATGAGACTGGAGAAAGTTTTACCAAGAGTCATCAATGAGGACCAGGTTGGATTCATTAAAGGTAGATCTTCTGCAGACAACCTTAGGCGCCTATTGCATATTATGTGGTTAAACCGTGAGAAAAATGTGCCTGTTGCTGCTTTTTCTCTTGACGCAATGAAGGCATTTGATAGAGTAGAGTGGGGATATTTGATACATACACTAGAGGCCTTTGGCTTTGGGGAAGGATTTATCAAATGGGTAAAGGTTTTGTATTCAGCACCGCGGCAGCTGTTCTTACAAATGGCATCATGTCCCCTTTCTTTAATTTAGGAAGAGGCACAAGGCAGGGGGACCCAGTATCCCCACTATTATTTACCCTATTTGTGGAACCGTTGGCAGTTGCTATAAGAAATGATCCAAGAATTAAGGGAGTGAGGGCAGGGGGTCAAATGCATAAGATGTTTCTATATGCGGACGACATATTATTGATGTTGGCGGAGCCAGCCTCCTCTATTCCAGGGGTTATGGATATCATTGAAAGCTTCTCAAGAATTTCAGGCTACAAAATTAATTGGCAGAAATCAGAAGTAATGCCTGTTTCTAGTAGTTGCTCAAATTCTGATATTGGGGCATTTCCATTTACTTGGATACCATCAGGAATGAAATATTTGGGCATAAGGTTAACCACAGATTTCCAGGCATTGGTACAAATTAATATGAACCCAGTCCTTCAGAATATCAAGACCAACTTTGACAAGTGGAAAATTATAAATCTATCTCTATGGGGTAAAATAAATACAGTTAAAATGATGGTCTCCTCAAAGATTAATTATATTTCCATGATGATTCCTCTGTCTATTCCTGATTCATTGATTAGGCAGTACAATGGTATAGTCAGAGAGTATTTGTGGGATGGGAGGAAGCCCAGGATCAGTTTGAATAAGCTGTTTACTTCAAGGGAAAGGGGTGGACTGGCTTTGCCAAATATAGAGCTGTATCATATATCTTTTGAAGTGTTCAGATTGTGTAACCATTGGACGCAGAGCGTGTCAAAATTGGGGTGGTTGGAAATAGAGAGGTCTCTGACCTTTCCATTTAGATATATAGACGCTTTGTCTCAAAAACTACCAAATGCCCAACTAGCTAATCCTATATTTCAGCACTCAAGGGATGTATGGAACAAAGTCCACAAAATGCTTGGCTTGTCTCAATACAAGCAGACTTACTCTTCTGTATGGGAAAACCCTGTAATTAAGATTGGGAAGAGACCAGTTTTCTGGAAAACATGGTATGATAAGGGTATTGCCACAATTGCTGATCTTTTTGAGGAGGGAGTGCTCAATTCAGTTCAAGGGCTTAAAGGAAAATATAATGTAAATGATAAAGGGGATTTTTGGAAATATCTTTAGTTACGCAGCTGTGTGTTATCTATGGGTTATAATACAGGACAAGCTGAAAGTGTCCTGCAGAGTTTCTTGAAGCTGCCTAAGATGGTGCAGTCATCCTCTGTTTTTTATAAAATGGCTGCTAATGCTCTTTATGGTAAAAGTGAGAATCTGAGGTTATTATGGCAGAAGGACTTAGGTCTTGAGTTGGAACAAGAGGTTTGGGATAATATTGTGCATAACATGGGTTGGCCAGTGAGAGATATTAGACTTAAGAAACACCTGTTAGACTTAAGAAACTTGGTTTAATTAAAAGCGACAAATGCTGGAAATGTGGGTACTTTTCTACATCTCATGTGGGACTGTCAACTGATCTCCCCTTTTTTGGGCTCAAGTGATTGGAGCTATGGAGGAGTGGCTGGAGCAGCCCTTGCCAAGTTCACCTAGGCTATGCCTGCTTGGTGATCAAACAGTGCTAACAACTGGACTCAAGGCACAGTTTGGGCTAGCTCTTGCAGGCTTCCTTAATGCAGCTAAGGTTATTCTAAGGAAATGGAAAAGTATAAGTACACCTTCTTACAAGGACTGGATTGAGCTCATGGCAAGTACTGCCTCTTACAAACTAATGCTTGCTAAAGTGAGAGACTCAGTGTCAAAGTTCTCTGCTATGTGGGGTAGTTTCCTGACATATATTAAAGATGGGGATCAGTAGAAAATAAGTTGTGATAACAATTGATGTATATGATAATGTGTGATATTGTGTATTATGGTGTGTGTTGGGGGAGAGGGGGAAGAGAGAGAACCTGCTGTGCGGCTATGTTGTGTATGTTTTTTTTGTTTGTTTGTTTTTGTTGTTGTTGTTGTGTGATAATGTAGTGTGTAAGGATGTACTTGATATAATGTATTACAGTATTGGTTTAAATACCTAGAGTGTAACTGTTATTTTGCACTATGTTTGAAAATAAAAAAATGTGAATTACAAAAAAATATTGTAGTAGCTGTTGATGGTTCCACAGTTTCTGTTGTAGTTGGTGGTTCTGTGGTTGAGATCGTTGTTCCTGTTGTAGTTGGTGGTTCTGTGGTTAAGGTTCTTATTGATATTGTAGTTGGTGTTGGTGGTTCTGTGGATGTGGTTGTTGTTTCTGTTGTAGTTAGTGGTTCTGTGGTTGAGATTGTTGTTTTTGTTGTAGTTGGAGGTTCTGTGGTTGTGGTTGTTGTTTCTGTTGTAGTTGGTGGTTCTGTGGTTGTGGTTGATGGTTCTGTCGTTGAGATTGTTATTTGTGTTGTAGCTGGTGGTTCTGTGGCTGTGGTTGTTGTTTCTGTTGTAGTTGGTGGTTCTGTGGTTGATATTGTTGTTTCTGTTGTAGTTGGTGGTTCTGTGGTTGTGGTTGTTGTGGGTGTTGTTGGTGGTGTTGTTGTAGGATCTGGCTCTGAAATGAGATAAAAATTGTTCCTCATGTAGATTGAAATACAACTAATAGCTAAATCGCACATGGTTATTATATTGGCTAATGTTCAATTTCAAATGTATATTTCAAGAGGATAGAACTTACCATAGTCCATGGTTCCATCTGTCCATGTGCTGAAACAAACAAATAAACAGAGTGTGTGAGGAAAACCCCACTCCCTCTGGTGTTAAGGGCCGTTCACAACAGGGACAACAACTATAATGATAACTATAACGATAACTACAACGATAGCTATAACCATAACAATAAAAGCATCCACACTGACTAACAATAAGAAAAGCCTCTTTATGACCAGAGGTGGAAAGTAACGAAATACATTTACTCACGTTACTGTATTGAGTAGTTTTTCTGTGTATTTTGTATTTTTTAAGTAGTTTATAAAATCGGTATTTTAAATTTTACTTGATTACATTTTGAGTGAAGTATTGTACTTCGCTACATAAAAAATCCCATCCGTTACTTGAGTAAAAAAAAAAGTTAAGACTAACAAAAACAGAAAGGGAGAGAAAAGAAATAAGCACCCCTAAACCACTAGCCTAGTGATAATGATCAGCATGTAGCCTACAACAGGACATCAAGCTGGCGCCATGCAGTCTTTCTGAAAGGGATGGAGATGGAGCTGGAGCTGGATCACGAGATGCATCAGATTACATGTGTAGCCTAACCTATGAAAGTGTATTTTCCGCTATTTCAATGGGTTGTCTCAGTTCGTTTTAGCACTAATGATAGCTGTGATATTCAAGCAAACACCATGGGATTTTGTGTTTTGACGTTTGTGCTCACCTTTCTTTGGAAAGAAGTTTATTAGCAGTTGTTTCCCCTCATTTTGATGTCTCTCTTTTTAGTAACCTGACTTGGCTTTCTTGGAAAAACATTGCACCAGCAGCACAACAATTAGCGGTCCACTACTAGAGATGCTCAACTAAATAAACAAAAGATAGACTACCTTATGAATGGTGCAGCAGGACTAAACCATTTAGCTCTTTAGCAAGGGAGAGTGACCTTAGACAGTTTTCACTATGTTTTTTGTATACAAAATCCAGTCAGTCAAACTTTAAATTTCGTCTGACATTCATTTTGACATTTAATTTGGAAGTTAAAATATTCAGGTAAAATAAATATATGGTGGACATATATATATATTTTTTTTTTTCAGTAATTAGCTTAAATTTCCAGTGAGTCTATTCGAAATTTTCACCACACATTATATTAACACCGCATTATAAAAATCCAAACATAAGAGTTATGTGTATTAAAATGGAATGACACAGGAAAAAAAACTACTGAGCGTGCTACTGAAATTTCTTCAATACTTTGTGGAAAAGCCTTTGTTTGTAAAGACAGCTTCAAGACATTTCCTGTATGACAAAGCGTATTAGTCACAGTATCAGGTGTGATTTTGGCCCATTGTTCTAAACAGATTCCAGGGTCCCTCTTGTGAATCTTGATCTTTAGTTACTTCAGAACTGTTTAATTGAATTTAATTGAATTGGCTGCCTTCAAGTCTTTCTGGAGCTTACTCAGTGGTCCTTTGGCTTTTGGAATTGACTATCCTTCTGACTCCCTGGTCAGAAATATTGCGAGGAGATCCTGCATGGCAGTGATGTTTCTTCCACTTGCAGATAATGGCTCCCCATGCTGCTTACTGAAGATTCTGAAGTTTTGAAATGCATCTGTAACCAGTTTCATTGATATGTTTTGCAACAATAAGGTTGCAAGGTCTTGGAAAAGCTTTTTTGCTTTTATCCATCATGAAATGTTTCTTGTGTGACACCTTGGTAATGAAAAAACCTTTTATAGCTCATCAATATGTACTAACCCAGCTTATATTCATTTGCACAGATAGAAAGGATAACTACTCTAACTACTTACAGATTCCAGCTCGTTCCTTCCCTTTCCTTGCCTTAGTGCTTTTTCTTAGCTTGTTCAATACTTTTTCCCTGTGTTATTCCACTTCATTACACATGACTCTACTTATGGAGTTGTTTGGATTTTTTATGTGTGGATTACCTGAGTTATTACTAATGCCTGATGAAAATGTTGTACCCCCCGTATTCCACTTTTCATGGGCCCTCTCCTCCATTGGGGCCCTATACTTCCCACTCTCCCCCCCAGTTCGACGCCCTTTAATCTGCTGAACCTTCTGCTTGTTTCCAAATATAAAAAAAACAACTCAACATTGGCCTCCCTGCCTCAGCTGCCTGTGAGGGCTTTTCAGTTGGATTACTGTTCACTGCAAAGCGGCCTGGGATGAGTGCAACTAACTTTGAAAATCAACTACTGCTCAAACTTAAAGGAGAACTCCGGTGATTTTTCACATAGATCTCCATTTCTCAACGTCACCGAGTGCTGTCGGTATGAACAAAACTGAAACAATCGGTTTTACCTAGGCTCGAGTTGCTGCAGCTACAGCTACACACTGGGAGCATGAACATGGCTGCCTTAGCAGCTGGCTGCAGCAACTTCGAGCTAGGACCAAAGTCCTTTTCAGGCAAGTACCTCCACTCGGCGGCCATATTGCAACACTTTTGGGCACTTATCGTTGCATCTATTTCGGCAGAAATCGTGTGTCGCGTGGGCTTCACAACACCAATCTTGCTCCAGCAGCGAGATCACAACAGATGATTGGCACGATGTCTTCACAGCACACCACATGATTGGCTCAATGTATTTTACAACACACCACATGATTGGCTCAATGTATTCACATGTCAGCGTTTTGCCGCGGAAGGGTTGTGATATTTGTAGACAACTGACTAACCCCATGCATTACTATGGAGGATTTTTTTGAGTGCTGTATCTCCTCATTAGAAAGTCTCTGGTAAAACTGGTTGTTCTGGAACCCCCCCCCCAAAAAAAAGTAACTAAGTAACTTTTACTTAAAGTACATTTTAATTGAACTACTTTTTACTTTTACTTAAGTACATTTTCAGATCGGTATTTTAACTTGTACTCGAGTAATGTTTCATCAAGGTATTGGTACTTTTACTTGAGTACAATATTTTCGTACTTTTTCCACCTCTGTTTATGACATAACATTCATCTTTGTGTTGATGAATGTGATGGCTAAAATTGGATGGATTCTAATTAGCTGCCAGCTTTTTATCGTTCTCAAAATCTCTCTGAAAGTGATCCTCAATGATATCATTCTTCATGTAGTTATGCTTATAGTTTATGTATGGATGTTGTCGTTCATATTAGCTAGAACAATATTTTTTGCCCTTAAAGTTATCGTTCTAGGTGTGAACGGCCCCTTATAGGGATGAAATATATAATTGTTTACCCTCCACCCTACAGGCAAAGTACATTCAGTGAGTACATATCAATATGCCTCAAGGTACTTTGGAGAGCCCAGCTTTAACTTGATCCACTTAGAGCAAATATTAAAGCAACAGGGGCATCCAAGCATATTACCGGTACATTATTCCCATTAAAAAAAACGAAATGCTGACTCACCAGTGTCCACTGGGCGTGCTCACTTGAGTGCCATGTCTTAGGACTATACCATTGAAGAGGCAGGTGCAGTTCTTCTGTGTGGTGCAGTTCCTGGTGTTCTCATAGTATGGCGCCTCTGCTGGACACCTGGGGTAGCAGCCTGCAGAGGACATGGTATTCCAAAAATGTGACCGAAGGAATTACAAAATATTTGGAGGCGCTGAATATTTATCCCTACAACAGCAAAAATAACAGGTTGTAACTCTTCAAATGCACTGGACTGGCTTTGGTTAAAGTAATATGGTAACATTTTAAACATACTACACCTACATAAAATGATACTGATGTAGCTTCTATAGTAGTGTATAATACTTCTATGATGTTCTATATAGTATCCTTGCCCTCTATAGTGCTCCTAATACTGTATTCATCTTATAGTACGTCTAATGGATTCCCCAAAATACAATATATACTATCTATAGTATTCCTATAAAATTACTATAATATTTGGTCCCAAAATACTATACGATTTTAATTGTTCTTTTTCATTGGGCTATAACCATAACATTACCTTCCAGTTTGACATTGAAGTTGTAGTTTCTTCCACAGGTTGGTACTTTTCCGCAGGGGTCATAGTGCCAGCTAGATTGACCCTCCCTGTTATAGTAGTCACAGAACACAGCTGGGAAGGGGAGAGAAAACACCGTTTGGCCGGACCTCACTTTTTTTTCTTGTAATGGTGCTATAGGCCCATAAGAAAAGTAAACTCAACTAAAGCAAACTTTTTCAAAAGGACCTCACTTTGAACGGAAATACAGTTCACTCTCTCACTCAAGAGCTCCCTTATGCAGGTACTGCGACGACTTATTGTATTTTACCTATTGGGCGGTCGTAGAGGCAGGATATTGTTACAGCTAGTTTCTAGATGTAGTAGAAGTCATGGGTCTCACTTCTTCAGTGGACACACCTGGACCTCACTTACTGGCAGTGGCATGTTTTACTGAGGCAGGCCTAAAAACAGCACAACATAATACAATTAAAATTATTACATACTACTACATACATACACATTGATTATACATAAAACATTATTAAAAAAACTTCTGGCCTTCTCACCGTTCAGTCAATGATCATTCTTAAAAATACTACATGTTCCAGATTTTAATGTCTGACGTGTGTACCTGATAATAGCGGTCGTAGGGAACATGACTGTGTGTACCTGATAATAGCGGTCGTAGGGAACCTGATTATAGCGGTTGAAGGGAACATGACTGTGCGTACCTGATAATAATAGTGGTCGTATGGAACATGACGGTGCGTACCTGATAATAGTGGTTGTATGGAACATGACGGTGTGTACCTGATAATAGCGGTCGTATGGAACATGATGGTGTGTACCTGATAATAGTGGTCGTATGGAACATGACTGTGGCAGAAGCTGAATATCCCATGAGGATCCCTCAGCTGGTCACAGTGCTCATCAGCAAATATTTCTGCAGAAGAACACACCAATTGAAACATGAAATAGAATTCAACGGATTAGGCACTACAGCCCATGCTGATGCAGATGTGAATAGAATAGAGTACAGTAGCACAGTACATTAGAAGAGATATAATAGAATGGAATGGAGTAGGCACTGCAGCCCATGCTGATGCAGATGTGAATAGAATAGAATAGAATACAGTAGAGTAGAGTAGAATAGAATATAATAGAGTAGAGTAGAATATAATAGAATTGAATGGAGTAGGCACTGCTGCCCATGTTGATGCAAATGTGAATAGAATATAATACAGTAGAATAGAATAGAATTGAATGGAGTATGCACTACAATCCATGTTGATGCAGATGTGAATAAAATAGAGTAGAGTAAAATAGAGTAGAGTAGAGTATGGTATAGTATAGTAGAATAGAGTAGAGTAGAGTAGAGTAGAATAGAGTAGAATAGAGTAGAGTAGAATAGAGTAGAATAGAATAGAGTATAGTAGAATAGAGTAGAGTAGAATAGAGTAGAGTAGGTACTGCTACACAACTGGAAAAAGGACAGGATTAGGCGTAACTAATTTATCCCACTCATGCTATGCTATTGACACACACATTTATTGGGCACCCCAACAAGAGAACAACAAGATAAACAACAAGAGGAGGCATTGTAAGTTACGATAATGATTACCATAGCAACAACAAGAGGAGGGCATTGTAAGTTATGATAATGATTACCATAGCAACAACAAGAGGAGGGCATTGTTAGTTATGATAATGATTACCATAGCAACAACAAGGAGGGCATTGTAAGTTATGATAATGATTATCATAGCAACAACAAGGAGGGCATTGTAAGTTATGATAATGATTATCATAGCAACTGCTGTACTTGTATCAACAATTACATAAGTCTGCGAATTATGGTAATTATTTACCTGTGGTGGTTCCATTTTGCTCTTTAGGCAAGGACACGTAGACCTGGATCTCAGGGGCCATTTGCACCTGTATGCTGAGGCCTGAGAGGGCCAGGACTGCATGAGCTCAAAAACATTACGCTATATATACACATTACGCTATATATACACATTACGTTATATACTGTATACATTAGGCTATATATACATTACGTTATATATACACATTACGTTATATAGGTACAAGCTGCATGAGCTCAAAAACATTACGCTATATACACATTACGTTATATAGGTATAAGCTGCACAAGCTCAAAAACATTACGCTATATATACATTACGCTATATATACACATTACTTTATACATGTATATACATTAAGCTATATATACATTACACTATATATACATATTACGCTATATATACATTACGCTATATATACATTACGTTATATAGGTACAAGCTGCATGAGCTCAAAAACATTACGCTATATAGGTACAAGCTCCATGAGCTCTGTAAAGTGTGTTGATACATATTCATATGTTAAATAATGCGCTAAATAAAGTTGAATTGGATTATATTACATGTAAAGGTGTCCCCTACCGGTTTGATGCAGCTCTCTGATTTGTTCATTCTGAAACATCACCCTTGAGTGGGTGAAGATGTAGCTCTCCTGACCAACACAAAGAAAAGGGGATTTAGTGTTTAAATTAATTAATTTGTGACGTAGGGTTAGGGTTAGGATTCCCATAATTTATATAGTGCTTGATAAATGCCCTATAAAGGCCTTCTATGTGGACAGAGAAGTCCCTTTACGTTATCATTATGAAAGAGTTAAGTGTGAGTGGAATAATGTGGTCTATCCCAGGCTTTGTAACTGGGACTTAAGGGTCATTCACACCAAGAACAATAACGATAACTATAACCATAACGATAAAAGCGTTCACACGGAAGTGGCACTGCTCTCCCATGCCCACATCCACGGCTGAAGTGCCCTTGAGCAAGGCACCTAACCCCTCAATGGTCTCCGAGCGCCGCTGTAGCAGGCAGCTTACTGTGCCGGGTGTGTGCTTCACCTCACTGTGTGTTCACTCTGTGCTAAGTGTGTTTCATTAATTCACGGATTGGGATAAATGCAGAGACCAAATTTCCCTCACAGGATCAAAAGGTATTTACTGTTACAACATTTACTGTGTAAATTGCCCCTTGAGAATAAATTGTGTTTTGAATTTAATTCAATTGAAGTGAATTTAATTGAATATTCGGTGATGGTTAACCGTGATGTAGTCGCTTCAGCTAACAGAATAGATCATGTTAAATGTTAGCCAATGTTCAGTTCAAGCTTCCTATTTACTGTCAAATTAGGCCTTGAATCTTGACCAAAGAGATTGTAGCACCTTAACAAAATGAGCAGAGCATTCTAGTCAGTCACCTGTGCTGCCATGTAAGAGCATTTGCCTGGCAGCCTGAAGTGTTTGCCATCGAAAGACGTCACAAACTGGGACTCAACGGAGCACAGACACACACTCACTGGCAGGGAGAGACAGACGAGAGATAGAGAGAGAGAGAGAGAGAGAGAGAGAGAGAGAGAGAGAGCAAGACAGAGAGAGAGAGACAGAGAGAGATTAAGAATTGACTAGCTAGGATATTGTGAACTTCATTTACAATGTCCTTTCTTACTAACATGTCGTTCCTGTTCTCGCAGAGTTGGTGGTTAAGTCTAGAGTGGGTTCTTAGTAAGAATCAGGTTAAATAATTACTGCTTCTGAATGACCGGCTATATCCATTAGTTCCTTACCATGTCTGGGATTGCGTTTTTTGTATTTCACATTAATTCCTTACCAGGTGTGCATGGATGTTGCACCCATCCCCCTCCCCTCCCCTTACACCCCCCATCATCACAACAGGTCAAGTGCGAGCTCAACTAAAGAAACTGCACATCAATAAAGCAGCTGGTCCCGACAGACTGTGTCCAAGGCTACTCAAGGCCTGTGCTGCTGAACTGGGGGAGCCACTGAAGCACATCTTCAATTTGAGTCTACACCTTGGACAAGTTCCAACACTGTGGAAGACATCATGTCTCACCCCTGTCCCTAAGAAGCCACACCCTAGTGAGCTTAATGACTACAGACCTGTCGCTCTTACATCACATGTGATGAAAACAATGGAGCGACTGGTCTTAGGTATGCTCAGACCCCAGGTACGCCATGCACTAGACCCGTTACACAGTTTGCATACCAGGAGAAAGTGGGCGTGGACGATGCCATCACTTATCTTCTACACAGGACACATTCTCACCTAGACAAGGGGAAAAGTGCTGTGAGAATCATGTTCTTTGATTTCTCAAGTGCTTTTAACACCATCCAACCCCTTAGACTGCGAGACAAGCTCTTGCAGATGGGTGTGGACGCTCACCTGGATTACAGATTACCTGACCGAGCGACCACAGTTCGTCAGACTGAAGAACTGTCTCTCTGACACTGTGATCAGCAGCACCGGAGCGCCACAGGGAACTGTGCTCTCTCCAGTCCTGTTCACCCTGTACACATCTGACTTCTGCTACTACACCGAGTCATGCCACATGCAGAAGTTTTCTGACGATACTGCAATTGTGGGGTGTATCAGGAACGGGCAGGAGGAGGAGTACAGAAGCCTGGTGGAGGACTTTGTGCAATGGTGCAAACTCAATCATCTTCAACTCAACACTTCAAAGACCAAGGAGATGGTGGTGGCCCACTCTGCTAGTCCCCATTGATGGGGTCAATGTGGAGGTGGTAAGCACCTACAAGTATCTGGGTCTCCACCTGGACAATAAACTGGACTGGTCAGCCAACACTGATGCACTCTACAAGAAAGGGCAGAACAGGCTGTACTTCCTGAGGAGGCTGCGGTCCTTCAATGTGTGCAGCAAGCTCCCCAGGATGTTCTACCAGTCTGTTGTTGCCAGCGTCCTCTTCTATGCAGTGGTATGCTGGGGAGGAAGCACAAAGAAGAAGGATGCGGGGCGAATTGACAGGCCGGTAAGGAAAGCTGGCTCTGTAGTGGGAGCTGAACTGAATTTAGTGCATCACTTCAATATCTGACAAAAGGACCCTGAACAAACTGATCACAGTGCTTAATTTGTAAAGTGGGAGGTGCCGGAGCGCAAAGGCGGGGTGGATCCGGCAACTCAAAACGGGGATTTGAGGTTACGGACCAACAACAAAAAAAACTAAACAATGCGGTGTGTACACCAGGGCAATGTTTATTAACTTTATTAACAGAAATTGCAACACACTGCACTGCATGGGTGTAAAATGTAAAAAAAAAACAGCAATTATCCATTATCAAATTTTCGAAAAAAAATAGACAAACACTCTATGCATAGGCCAAAATAAAAACATATAGGCTATAGTATGCTATATATTGCAATGTTGACCACCCAGTAATCAATAATCAACTAGATACGGCGTGGAATGATTAGTAATTTCTGATTGACACATCTGAATACCTATCTGAACCCCTATTCCCCCCCGGGCATCTCCCCCAATCAAAACACATCGGAACTGACACATAATAAGACACAGAGAGGGAGCGCGCACACACACACACACACACGAGCGCACACAGACCGGGAAAAAAGTATAGGCCTACAGGGGAACCAACAAAACAGTCCAACAAGGGGCTAATAGCCTCGGCGCTAAAGTATGCTATATATTGCAATGATGACCACCCACACCCAGTAATCAATGATCAACTAGATACAGCGTGGAAGCGCGATTTCTTCCTACCGTAGCTATAGGCCTACTTGTCCAAAATGGCCCATATAGCATCCAGACCCCCGGCCTCCTAGCCTGACGAGCCAGACCCACATTAAAATGTAGGGTCTGGCACTCACCGTTCGCAATGTATTTTTCATCTTTGTAACTTTTATACTTTTTAAACTATTAATTAAAAACTACTCAAAATTTCCCCATAGACTTAACATTGGCTGATGACATCACAATAGAGCCGTTAAGCAATTAGAATCCTATGGCAGGTGTTCCGGCCACCTGGATCAACTGCCAGTCTCAGGCTTTAAGCATACAAACTGGCCCTATTAAGACTACACATCCTGTTCAACTGCTTCCTCTTCCAAAAAACTGTTTCAAAATAAAAGTCCTCACTACAATATTTCACTGTTAAACAATTTAACCCTTTAAACTACTGGACTTTTTAACTGTTCAGCCATTGTAACTGTTACTTGTCATCAACTATGACTCCTACCCACTGTAGCTAGTTAGCATGGTTAATATAGTTAGCATGTTAACATTGCTAACATTGTTAGCATTTTTAACAAAACTGCTAAAAATGATTAGCTAAGTTAGCTAAGTAACATGGTTAGCATAGTTAGCATTGCTAACATTGTTAGCATTTTTAGCAAAACTGCTAAAATGATTAGCTAAGTTAGCTAAGTAACATGGTTAGCATAGTTAGCATAACTACTAAAAATGATTAGCTAGGTTAGCTAAGTCACATGGTTAGCATTATTATCTTTGTAAACATATTTGCAAACATTAGAGCCATTCCAACTGTCAGTTATCGTCAACTATCTACCTAAATAATTTAACCATTTAAAGTATCCACCTATTTAACTGTTCAGTCATTCCAACTATATTAAACCTCATCTACTTAGCAACCAATATAGTTTGTTTTTACTCTGTATGATATTTTACATCATATTTTTGCATTTTCATGCACTGTATTTCCTTCAGGAAATGCTTTTCTAGTTTTGTTCTACTCTACTCAACCTTTGGAGTTCACGCACCAGGCAAAACATCACAAACTTAATGTACTACGTCAGCAATAAATAGCTAATGTTCTCCTTACCATTTCAGTTTGTAAGTCCATACTATCTCATGGCAGAGCAAGGATTTCATGATTGGGCAAGGTTGCCTGGAGACATTGTGGCTGCCCAGAGACATTGTGCATACTTGGAAGGCATTGTGATAGATGTACCAGTACAACTGCAAATGTGGAAGGTGATAGTTACCAAATATGGGTGGGTGGTTTGCAAAATGCTGGAAACTTTTGGAATGTTTTTTTTTTTTTTTATGCACCCTCACATTGGAGTCGAGTTCAAATATAAAATTTGGTATCGATATGTGACAGTGTTCCTGAGATATGGGCGACTTCCTGTTTGAACTTGGCGCGAGATTTCGCGTTTTGCTGTGACGGGCAAACGCTTTCGAAAAATCAAAAATCCTTCTGGTAACTTTTTTTGTGAGGCTTGGTCAAGGATAATGTACGTCAAGTTTTGTGGCGTTCAGACCAAATTTGTGACCTGTGAAAATTTAGTTTCGCTTTCTGTTCAATCCAATATGGCGGACGAACGACCGCCCACCTGACGTCATCTTCAGCGAGCATCTTACACCGGTACTGACCGGACGTTTTAAAGTTGGAACGGTGTCTCTGTCTCAAAGGGCCTAGGCTAGGGCTGACAAAAATTAGAGGCGGGGAAAAATAACTAGACTGCATTTCCGGCGGGAACTGGGCGAAGTGTGCTTTGCCCTGGTCGGTCACCAACGTGAGCAGACAGTGACATACGCTATGCTGAACCTGGCTTGATCCAAGCATTCCTAACAGTGCCTTTCAGTGTTGGAGCAGTGGCAATACCTCAAAAGCTCTATTCAACTATTGCCTTGCGGGGTGAATGCGGTTCGTTAGCTTTTACCTGTGGCCTGCCTTCAAATTTAGCTTCTATGACTAAAATCAAATCAATAAAATAAAACAACAGCAGTGATTGGCTGCAAAAATAAATAATGTCACGCATCTTGCACCTCTCAAACTGGGCTATCAGGTAACCTAGAGAAACATTTGAAATTATGAAATATGACTAAGGCATTAAAATGCTGCTTGTTTATCAGGATACTTTTTCACTGATTTATTTTAGAAATATGAGCTATGAGTGTGAATGTTATATATTCCATCCCCTAATTCTGTTTTACTGGTTTATTTGACAAATAATCTATATGGATTTGCTCTATAAAGACCTTATGTCTGTTTGGGATTGTTTTGAGAGCCTATTGATGTATCTCAGAATAAAGTAATGCCCACAACATTAGTGATGGGGTTTTTTTTGTGTGTGAATGTATTTTACTTAACTCATTGAATGTAGCTGGATACTCATGAACGCATGTCTCTAATAGCCACAATAGGAGTAATTTTAGCAACACCATATTTTGTGTGGCCCATAACGACCCAGTGGATCATGAAAATGTGCCAAAATTCACATTCCTTGCTTGTTGTTGGTACATTAATCCCATTCAGATTGCCACTTATCTGAGATGTAAGAGTTCAGTATAGGTTTAAGGTCTGGGGCAGGGATTTGACATTCTGTGACTTCTTCATTGAGGGCTTGCTTAGCACCACTGTCCGCTTTCTCATTTCCCCTCAGACCAACATGGCCTGGGACCCAGCAAAAAAACTACACTCAAGTTCTGGTTCTTTAGACGTTCTAGTTGATCAAGCTCAGCTTTGGTTGTACTTTTTGCGTGACATTTAATTGCAATTTAATTGAATGCAATTTACTTTTACGATTAAATAAAATTAATTTATCCCTCTCACCCATAGTTTTCTATTTATTATGACCCCCACATGGATAGCATGGAACCATCGTTTTTCGTTTTGATCTGTAGCCCCCCCCGCTGGACTGGACCCCTCCTAAAGGAGGGTAGGGCAGACACAGTTTTCTGTGAATATCTCGAAAACCGTAGGGTTTAGGAGGACCATTTTTTTTTTGTATATTGATCTCAAGGGGCCATGTCAACCCATTCCATAACCACTCATTTCATGTATAGCGCCACCTAGTTAAACACAAAAAAGTAAAAATGAGGTGTTGTAATTGAAGGTATCTGTGACCTAACATAGTCAAAACTGCACGAAATTGGAAGTGTAGGATGATTATGACACCCTCTGTATGCACGCCAAGTTTTGTGGAATTCCGTTCATGGGGGGCCACACAATAAATTAATTTATGTTACTATACACCAACTGGCCTGTAGGTGGCCGGAGACAGTTTTCTGTGAATATCTCGAAAACCGTAGGGCCTAGGAGGTCCAACTTTTTTATGTATTTTGGTCTTAAGGGGGCAGGTCAACCCATCCCATTACCACTTATTTCATGTATAGCGCCACCTAGTTAAAAATTAAAAAAGCAAAAATTAGGTGTTTTCATCACAATATCTCTGGCTGACAAGGTCAAAACTGCACGAAATTAAAAGTGTAGGATCATTATGACACCCTCCGAATGCATGCCAAGTTTTGTGTACTTTCGTTCATGGGGGCCTTACAATAAAATAATTTATGTGTACATTTAGTGACGATACCAACAAGGATTCCCGGGACACTGAAAGACCGGGGTACACAAAACTTGGTGGGCATGTACCCCCACATGGATAGCATGGAACCGTCATTTTTCGTTTTGATCTGTAGCCCCCAGCTGGACTGGACCCCCGAAAGGAGGGTAGGGCGAACACAGTTCTCTGTGAATATCTTGAGAACTGTAGGGCCTAGGATGACCAATTTTTTCCGTATGTTTGCCTCCAGGGGTCATGTTAACCCATTCCATGTGCACACATGTGCATAAACAGATACACACGCACACACATACATTTACAGTAATCATACGTATGACACATACTGTACTCACACAGTAGACATATGTACGCATGCATGCACATGCACAAACACACATACGCAGGCAAACAAACAAAAACGCATTATACACACACACACACCCACACACATAAACATAAACTTGTACACGCACACATGCACACAAT
Source organism: Alosa alosa (assembly GCF_017589495.1). Lineage (NCBI taxonomy): Eukaryota > Metazoa > Chordata > Actinopteri > Clupeiformes > Clupeidae > Alosa > Alosa alosa. The sequence continues at coordinate 30,309,378 of NC_063205.1, read as the reverse complement.
TCAAGAATTTTTCCCGTCATCTACTTCCTGAATTTTTGGTCATTGATACCCGGGACACCGAACCACCGGGGTACATGAAATTTGGTGGGTATGTAGCCCCACTAGACTTTTACGGAAAAATGGGCCCATCGAACCGCAAAAAAAAAGAGTTTTTCCTAAATAACTACCTGAACCGTGGCACTGAGGATGAAGAATCTTTTATGGTATGTTGGTCTCAAGGGCCCACATCAACCTGGCTCATAATCACTCATTTGTGATTTTGATGTTCAGAACTGCACCAAATTGTATGTGTATGATTGACCTGGCATTCTCTGGGGGTATGCCAAGTTTCGTAGAATTTCATCCATGGGGGGGTCTAAAAAAAATTAGGTTATGTGTACATTTAGTGACTGTACACTCATTGGCCTGTAAATGGCGGTGCACACATATACACATGCACACACAGGCACCCACATACTATCGGTATTAGAGCGGCCCGATACATAATTACAAATTCAGTAGGATTAAAAGAAAGCCAAAATAAATATTCATCATCATCATGGCTGCATTTTCAGTATTGGCGATAAGTAGTCGTTTGTCCACTACATGGTGCATCGTTGCAGTGAGACGTAATTTTGTTGGAAGTTAAAAGTGGGTTGGAAAAACAATGGGCGCTTTCCTACAAGGACTGTAATTTACATGGCGAACATCTAATAAGGATAGGGCGATGTTCACATGAAGTGTAATTTCCATTTCTTCTTGAAGCCGAAATAAATCTGAGGATGTTTATCGGACATGCTTGGTTTTTACTGCAGGTACTTTAATCTTGTAATATCAATAAGGACCTAGGTAATGTTACCGTTAGCGTTGGTTGAGTGATGGAGGCCCATTTGATTGATTGCATTTATAGAAAACTATAAATGCGGTTATACAAGCAAATTGATAGCAGCACTGTTTGTATCTTTCGACTGTCATTTATTGCACGTGCTACAAAATCATTCTGTGCAATAATGGAAGATTTACCAACGTTACACCGGTCTGATACAGTTTTGCCTATACATGCGTGAGACTGAGACTCCTGTTTATTTTGTTTTAAGTGCGTGCTGGGTGTGAGAGGGGAATCGATGTGCTTTGATTCCAGCTTGGTAGTTGTAGTCTGTGAAATTAAAAAGCACGTGTGTGTGAAATATCCAACAATGACACCTTCATTTCATTATGGCTGATTTAGCAACACACCTTAAGCTACTGTGTAGTGGGTCCCTTTTAGAAGTGGCTACTTCATTCGCGCTTTCCTTGACTCATGGAGCTGCGTGAATGTTATTACAACTTTTCGCCACGATATGGCAGTTTAAGTCCGCTTGATACTGTAAGGCGTAAGCCAGGGATGTCAAAGTCAGGCCTCGCGGGCTTATTTGTGGCCCGCGAGGTCATTATTCAATCTGTATTAGAAGTGGCCCGCCACGTAGTTTATACAGCGCATCCATATCTGAGCTACACCGGGGTTCGATTCCCGTGTGATGCGTTTTGGCGGAGTGAGTGTGCATGTGTACCAACGTCTCTGGAGAGAAGGCGCGCAATTTGAATAAGAAATCGTTTCTCAAAGGGAAGTTTTGATTGCAACAATTAGCTAGTTCATGCACCAGGGTGTAAATAGCATGCAGTACTATAAACACCTGGGTACGAATAGCATCCACTTCTAACTGTACATTGATGCAAACAGCATACCTTATTCAGAGTGATTACACAGCTGAGCTATTCACACTCTGTTAATATGTAACAACAAAAAACATGTTGTTTGTTTTAAAAAATATATATATATTATTACATTGTGTGATCAATATGCCAGATTAAATGCACAGGGGTGCAAATAGCATACACTGATATTTGTACCAGACAGGGTACTAATAGGACACATTGCTGTGTGCACCGGGGTACGAATAGCATACATTGATATTTGTACCAGACGGGGTACTAATAGGACACATTGCTGTGTGCACCAGGTACGAATAGAATTAACTTCTTATTGCACCAGGGTACGAATAGCATACACTGCTAATTGTACCAGGGGTGCAAATAGCCTTACCCATAAATAAATAAATAAATAACATTATGCTAATACTTTTTGCTTTTCCCAAATACAATGTAGCCTACAGGTGTAAGTGACCTTTCATCAATCCAGTTGCAATGGATGAACTGTGATGAACTGCCCTACTTGTGATTGTTTAGAGATTTTAAAGGTTTTATAACAATGCTACATCTTCTTTGGCTATTCTACAATCTATTCACCTTTTCAGCACCAGTAGGCTACTTTCTGTGCAGCCGCACACACACACTCAGGCATGCCAAACAAGCATACACAAAAGTTTCAAGAGTGGGGGATGGAGTAAAATATGGAGACAAATTGAAGTGTGATTTATTTTCGCGAAACGGATGTACAGGACTGAGCGGCGGTCATATTTTGTACCGCTATGCGGTACATCTAGTTTACAAATGTACATAGGCCTACTGTAATTACATTTATACATAGTTATTCTACTGATCTTTATACTATTCATCCTGCACATAAACTTATTCTTACTACTCTTATAATGTTGTTTCTGCACTACAATGACACTGTTTCCACACTGCACATAGCCACACTGCACATAGCTGTATGTAGTAGTACATATCTGTTATATATTTGTCATATTGAATATCCATATTTATTCTGTTTTATTATATTCTGTTAATACACTGCATATATCTATATTATTATTTCTACTATTATAATGTTACTACTACATACATTATTCTACTTATTGTATGAGATAACTGCTAATACACTACACATATTTATATTTAATTCATATTACTCTAAACCACCTTCTGTAAATCAACTGTATACTACTGTCTACATTGCACTATATTTCCTGACCTGTCTCTGTATATTTCATCACCTTTCTATACTTTGCATCACATTGTATGCATACTGTAGCTACATGAAGCACAGCTAAGATCCTTGGTTGCTATGAAGGCCAGTCGTTCTAAATGGATGGTTTCTATGGCCAAAGGCCAGTTATCTCTGCCGTTGTCAAGCGGGCATATCCTATCTTATTTGAAGCATCTCTATTTTACTTAGCCTACTTCCATACAGCGAGTCCCATTAAGAAGTGGCCACTTCATTCACACTTACCGTGATCCACGCAGCAACATTATTACATTAATCTGTCACCATATGCCTATGCCAACGTTTGCAAGGAGGAGAACATTTTAATTTGATTCACAATGAAACGTTACATTTAATGTACATGTTGACAATGAGTAGGCTAGTTTTGGTTGTTGTTGGTGGGGTTACTGCATCCCTTAGTTATGCCTAACATGCAAAATTGTTCCCTCGCGATTGTTAGCTCCTAGAAGCATTTTCAAAACATGTGAAATGACACCACAAAAAATTGTTCGGTCTTAGTGAGTTAGGAGTCTTCGCGACTTCTTTTAAGCTGTCACAGACTCAGGCTTTGTCATGAGTAGATGTTTTTTTGCTTTTTAGGGCTAAAATGCTTCCTGAATTACTCTTGGTAAAAAAAAAAAATAGGAGTCCTAAAGTTACAAGTACAAGCATATCATATCAAATGACTATGGCATCACGCTAAGCAACATAAATCCCATACAGCAACATCTCCTCCCTAGCTTCTAGCCACACAAGAAATGAATAATGTTAAATCTCTGCTTAGCATGCTTCTCCGCTTAGCATTCTAATAACAGAAGGGGCACATTTATGTTGACCACTACCATATGACTCATTATATCTGTAACTGTATAAAACACTTACTTTCATAAAGGACGCACACCATCCAGCACATACACATGGAAACCGATATTTTAGGCACTTGGCCACGAACTCTAAATGTTACGGAAGCGTATTGCATTCATGACCAATAAAAAAAAAATGCACCCTTTTTGTCTGAATTAATGACTTAGCACATCCTGTTTTTCTGAAATAACCAGTTAACTATCTCATCAATACAGAAAAACAGCCCTGTTTCTCTGAATTAAAGAGTTATTCTGATTTTCTGAATTAACGATAAAATTATCTCATTAATTCAGAAAAACAGAAAATGATGGCCAAGCAAACAGCAACATACGATAGTGCGTACTGGTAATGATGGATGCTTCCCAGTTCATTTGTTTTTATTTCCTACTTGGAATGAGGCACTGGGAGATGTTGACATGTCTCCATAAAGATGGCATTCATATTAGTATGTCTACACTACGACGGCGATTGAAGATGATGGGGTTGTTCAGGCGGAAAAATACCAACTTGCTCGATGTCGCGCTATTCCTAGTGGAACAACTAGAGGAATACGGGATGTTGCATGGCTACAGATTCATGCATCTGAAATGCATCCAAGCTGGCCTGGTTGTCACACATGTAACTGTTCGATACCTGCTACAAATATTAGACCCTCAAGGAGTGCAGCTGAGGCTACGGAAGCGTTTAAGGCGACGGGTATACCGGAATCCTGGTCCAAACTTCTTGTGGCATGTCGACGGATATGATAAACTGAAACCGTATGGCATTTGCATCAATGGCGCAGTGGATGGTTTTTTGCGAAACATCATATGGCTTCACGCGTACTCCACAAACAGCAACCCAAAGGTCATCGCTGGCTATTTCATTGATGAGGTAGAAAAAAGAGGCGGAACACCATCTCGCATCAGGACAGATCTGGGCACCGAGAATTGCGTGATGGGGCAAATTCAGGTGTTTTTAAGAGACACCCATGATGATGAGTTTTCCAAAAGATCCTACATCACCGGTTCAAGTAATCACAACCAAAGGATTGAGCAATGGTGGGGATTCCTAAGAACACATCATGCGCAATATTGGATCAATGAATTTCAGGATCTTAAGGGCCTGGACCATTTTTCTGGAGACTTCCTGGACAAAAATCTCATCCAGTTCACTTGCATGGAAGTAATTGAGGTAGGTATAGACAAAACCTTTGCATAATAACCTTTATTAACCTTTAAGTCTATCGCATTTACTTAGCCTATTCGAATAAGAAATCCCGTTTTGAAACACGTGATTGCGCGCACAAAAAACGTATAGGCTATAGCCTAATTCACATTTGTTTAACATTTGTTGCATTGTGACACCTCACGATTTGGTCGCACGGCTGCCGCGGGCAAACTTCTTCCTTTCATTAGGGAAGCGCCATTCTTAATGGGCCATAATCTCTTTGTGAAACGCACTTCTCTTGATGCGCGCATTATAGCCTACCCTTACGCGCCTTTGGGCAAGTTCCACCTTGGGTGGAGCGACTCAAAAATTGCAGTTGATAGGCTTTACAGTTCTTAAGCATAGGCCTACACAAAAATAATATTTCAATTGATCATAGAGCCTATGGTTTAATGACGATAAAGGCCTATTTGGACACATCTTTCTTTTATCCGATCATGGACATTAGGATGTGTAGCCTATAAAAGACCCATCATTCCATTGTACATTTGTCGACCAGACACCAAAAACGGCTATGCCCACGTTGATATGAATGCAGATGCGTTTTTTTTTCGCGTTTTAGCCTATCTGTACAGCCTTGCCATCTTAATTGTTTCAATGTTCACATTGTCATGAAAGAAAAGAGTAAAAGTTTAATAGGTAATGTTTATTTATAGAGGGAGCTCCAGCAAGTTGCTCGGCTTTGGAACTGCCACAGAATTCGGCCCTGCAGGAATTCTGTTTCTCCGAGTGGACGGCCTGTATTGATGTACAGCGTTCCCCATCTGTTTGGAACAACAGATTACCTAAAACCAATTGCTCCTCAGCAAATACAAGTCTGTAGAGAGGAATGTCTACCAAGAGGCCCATTGCCCTGCGACAAAACTGTTTTTGACATTTGCTGCTTAGCAATGTCAGAAAATCATCTGCATCCACCCTCTACGGCAAGGGAAGCTATTGAGCTCTATCTTTTTTTAAGGGCTTATATTCAAACTCGGATTTAAAGGAGAATTCCGGTGTGATATTGACCTAAAGTGTATTGAAACATGATACCGAGTGTGAACGTATGTCTCATAGTCCATCTCAGCTTGTTCCCTGCACTCCAAAATCCCATGAGTCCCATTTGAGATTATTGTTTAACATATGCCAAGTGTAACATGCTTGGCTCTGGCATGAATCAACCGGGAGGCCACACGCGAGGTAAAGGAATAACAATATTTATTAGATAAGATTTAACAGAAACTAAGGTAAAGGTAAAGGGATGTGGTGTAGCCTATGTCAGTGATATGCGATGTAACCAAAAGTGTGGTGTGAGATCAGTCATGGGAATAACCAAACAATATTGTGTGGGCAGCCGTGGCCCACTGGTTAGCACTCTGGACTTGTAATCGGAGGGTTGCCGGTTCGAGCCCCGACCAGTGGGCCGCGGCTGAAGTGCCCTTGAGCAAGGCACCTAACCCCTCACTGCTCCCCGAGCGCCGCCGTTGATGCAGGCAGCTCACTGCGCTGGGATTAGTGTGTGCTTCACCTCACTGTGTGTTCATTGTGTGCTGTTTGTGTTTCACTAATTCACCGATTGGGTTAAATGCAGAGACCAAATTTCCCTCACAGGATCAAAAAAGTATATATACTTATACTTAAAAGCCTAAAGCCAGCGGAGGAGAGGAGCAGCCCCGAGAGTTGGCACGGCAGGCCTTTTCTACCATCGCCAATCAGCCAGGGTCATTGCGCACACCTGAGACCTGCACACAAGAAAGAGCGGTTACAGAACAGGTATGCAGTAAAAACGGGCGGGGCCTCAAGAGAGCCGCCTGGGTCATTCCACAAGGTATTTGTAGTTTGTGACAGCCTGAATAGTCTCTCTATTTGATAATGGTGTTGGTGGATTGTTGACTTTCTAATGCACATTTATTTAGTATTGGTATTTAAAATTAAGACTTATTGCACCAAAGGAACTGGGGAACCTGGAAGTCATTGGACTCTATGGGTCTTGGCAGTTTTGGACCAGGTTGTAGATGTTTGCCACCGGGTAGGGACTTTACAAGGGATGAGTTAAAAAAAGTTGGTGAACATAAAGGCCATACCAAAGACACAGAAAAGGTAAATTATTTATTATTATTTTAATACAAACCCCCCAAAACCAAATATTGGTTTGTTGCCTTAAGGCAACAATGCTACAGAAATCAAGTTTTCTGTTCTCTCTCCTGGTGGGGAAAACAACACTTTTTCAACATTTTTTCAACAACATGTCCATTTATGCTACGATAACACTGAACAAAGTTGACATAATTTCAATTGCACCCCTCCATACAAGACACCTTACAGATTATGTGAAATATTTATCCTATGTTTATATAAACGTACTTCACACCAGTATTGTGAAGCGTGGTCACATCTATAAATACACTATCAACATTATCGACAAACGTAGTAGACCCCTACGCGGATTAATTTGCGCATGCGCCAAAGACAGAACACAGTTTATCAATGGAGTACCTCTCATGCGAGCGATATAGATCAAGTAGCCGGCGGAGCAATAGTCTCAGCTCTCGGGACAGTTTGTACAGTTAGTTCAGTCCCCGCTGCAGAGAACGGTCTCCTACACTCTTTGGTATATATGTAAAGACGCAGAACATGATTGACATATATAACAGTCGGTGGGTTTGTCGATGATATTGGAATAAACTGGCATCTGAATGGCAAATACTGGTGAGTTGTAGTTACCCCCTGCTAGTTTGTAGCTCCCCGTGCCATAGCTCAACATCTCTGAATCAGTAACAGTAATCAACATACATAAAGCAAAAGCACTAATACCCCTAGTAGTAGTGATGCCAGCCTAGCTACTCCAGTAATTGTCTCCGCCACTTGCCATAAAATTGCCCTAACTTTAGCATGCTTGAGTTGCATCTATTGCTAATGAGCTAATGAGTTCCCCTAGCCTAGCACTAGTCCACGCAGTGCCAAAGTGTCTCTGGACCCTGACCATAATCGTTGTTGACTAAACAAGCTAAACAAAATATGAATTGGTGATCGTTAGCCTATGCAGGCTGCATTGTAGGCTAGGCATCACAGCCAACATCCATAAATAAGTGGTACGTAAACATTACAAAATGATCGGTAGCCTATGCAGGCTGTGATGATGATAGAAGCTAGCTGCTAGCTAAAACGCGAAATACTGAATGCGATTTAGAATCTAGCAGTGTTCTATATTTATGCATCTACACAGACATTCTTTGATAAAACCCAAGTTAAATCGGACGTTTTCAGTTTGCTGCGGAGGGTTTGACAGCCAAACCAAACACCTAAAACAAACATTAAACCACCTAGTCCAGGTATCTATAAACTTACCTCATGCAAGTCACAGCTCTGTTTTTCTGAATTAATGAGATAATTTTATCGTTAACCCTTTCGTGCCCGTGCCGAACATTCCATTTTTGGTGCTGGATGACCTCCTTACACAAAAAACCTTATTTCTTGAGTATAATACATACCATCAATGGGATATACATACCATTGTAATCAGAAGGGTCAGTTCTATCAAATGATGTAAAATACATATGGTAATGTTGATATAGTAATGAACAGTCTTTGAAAATCCTCTCCAAATGTATACCGAAATTGCTAAAATTGAATTTCATTCGCATAAAATGAATTTTCATCATATTTCTAGAGAAAAATATAGAGTGTATGACATGTTCAGCAAGTTGTGGGCTATTTAACAAAAAAGACTGAATTGGAATATCATTAACCTTTCAAAAGTTATGATAAATTAAGTGATAAGTGTAAAAAATGCAGGAAAAGGATTTAGAATGTTGACAGAATTCACATTCTCTTTCTCACCAAAAACATAAAAGTATGCATAAAAACTAATAATGAAGTCAGACACAATGGTTTAGATTTATTTGGTCCATAAGAATAAACCATTTATTTGTATATAAGCAAATGCTACAGTCAACAATAATGATATATAAAAGAAAACATGTACCTTACCAGTAATACAGGAAGTAAGTATACTGTATATTTATTGAAGATCAATTCTGAGACATAGAATACATTTGATTCAACAGATACAACTTCCTTATATAAATTAGTGTAATATGAAAATGATATACATCTATAAAATGTATTATTTATGAAAAGCTAGGAATACAATCAACTTCAACATCACTCAAAAAATCAATGTGTCTAAACATTTGAAAGTGGATTACATAGAACAAGCCTGTTGAGAATAAACACATACACACATATAAACACAAACTCACACACACACACACACACACACACAGAGGAGGATAGGGAAAGGTGGGGTGGGGAACCTGAAGGTTAAACACAGAGGACCTATGACTCATAACGAAACGCATCCCCTTCTGTAGAATGCCAAATCTGACAGCAATTTTGTTTACCAAAAAAGCATTCACCTACCGCTAAACTCCAGGCCATACAAGCTACTTTAGTGTTATTATGTATTGTTTTTATAACAAAGCCAACAATTTTTCTTTGGCTCCTGCTGTACAGGAATATGTACTTGATGAAAAGATGACAGAGTAGTAGTTGGAGCAGCTGAAGGCGAGGCTGAAATTTTGACGGAAATGCCTGCCAGCTGTTGTGATAGATTTTCGCCAAAATCTTTCTGGCTGTAGCTACCAAACCTAGGTTCAACACCAGATTCTGCATTGCCAAACTTGAAATAATAAGAAACTACTGAAACAGCAATGTCAATAGAGAAAAGTGTACACAATATGTATTTCTCATTTGGTCAACGCTCCCTGATCCCTTCAGAGACTTGGTTCCCAGTAGCAATGGATATTAGGGAGGGAAGTGAAGTCCCATGTCAATGATCAATCCTAGAAAACTGTGAAACTCTTCTGGGGGTCTCTTCGTCCCAGGCCCCTGCACTGTGTGTTTGCATACAACGCCTACTAAGCACAAACCTCCCACCCGTTCTGTTGGTAAAACCACATATGCCTGGGACAACAACATAAAAAATCAACATAACAAGTCTATTTCACAGTGTTTTAGTGGCAGTCTACACCACCCCACGACGCCACCTAAATCTATACCTTCTTCCTCCATCCTCACATGGTCTTCAACATTGTGAGCTAAGCTCATCAGCAGTCAGCCACCTCTTCAGGCCTGCAAGGAGGTCTGTGTAGGTCTTGTCATCCTCCATCTGAAACAACAGTAAAATCATACAAATGTAATACATTTATTAATTAAAAAATAAAATCACAAAACTACAGATGTGTGCGTGTGTGCACATACATACACAAGAAGAGGTAGCCTAAACTATTGAAGCATTTTGAGTAACTCAAAAATATTTAGAAGTATGAAAAGTCATTTTATTACACATGGGTGTCGCTACCCTAAATCTGATTGCCTGGCTGGCATTAAGATAAAGACAGATTACATTTCACCTAGTAACTAACTGCTTAAATGCAATAATGACATTTCTGACATAATATGTGATTTCACATCATGTTTTCTATAAAACTACATATTGAGAAGAGTAGAATATCAAGTCATGCCATCTTAGAAAATGTTGAGACAAGCACGCCTGATGTTTGTCATTTAGAAGCAAGGTAAAACAGTTCACTACAAACTGCCTAGCGAGGTAACAACCCGATGAGAGGCAATTCGTTAATTAGCACTACATTTCTGACAGAATCCGTGGATTTCACATCTTGTTTTCTACAACTACATATTGAGAGGAGTAAAAATATCGCCCAACTTATTTCATGTAAGAGAACGCAACTTAGAAACGCGGTGCCCATTGATTTATTCAGCTTTGGTATGCTATACTGACTTGCCAATATAATGCTTACCTAACAAGTAAATTGGTACTAGAAAACAAACTTACTTACAGGTTATATAATAACAGGTTTTTAAAATGAAATTGTCAAAATGAAAATAACTGATATAAAAAGCAAACGAGAATACTGCAAGCAGTTCAGAGTAATGCAGCTAGCTAAAGTTACATGACGATGCACTTAGCCCCGCTATGCCATAATGTTGACGCTGATGAGAAAGCATATTACTGTCAAATAACATGATTTTATGACTACAAATTAAGATTAACCATAACTAGAAACGATGTAAAATAGATATTACCTCAGTTTATCCAGCTGTGTGGTTTCCAGTCGAGGTAAACTCCAACGAAGTGCAGGTGGCATCTGGCGGTCCATGTTAAAATGTACGACTGAAGTGAAAAGTTTTTTTCACGACTCATCTTCAAGTATCCAAAACATTTCGCGCCATAAACCCCTTAACCAATCATACCAATTGAAGCTTATGTTGTCAGCATTACGGGGAAGATTTCAGAAATAAAATCAGTCATTGGACAGCTGAGATATTAGATGATTGGTCATCGTTAAAATTTTAACGAAATTAGAACGGTCGGGCTTGTAAGGGTTAATTCAGAAAATCAGAATAACTCGTTAATTCAGAGAAACAGGGCTGTTTTTCTGTATTGATGAGATAGTTAACTGGTTATTTCAGAAAAACAGGATGTGCTAAGTCATTCATTCAGACAAACAGGGTGCATTTTTTTATTGGTCATGAATGCAATACGCTTCCGTAAAATGTGTCTCTCTGAAGCTCTGTTCTAGAATCTTTGCTCTGTTGTTCCCAGAGTTGCTAGGCAACAACAAATAAACGAAATGACAGTCTTTGATACCAATGGTATCAAAAGTGTACGAGTGATTACGAATGGATGTGTGTGGTTTGCAATTAGAATAAACAATAAATAACTTTTCCAATAATTTCCCATGATAAATTACATATTTCCACCTTCCTTACTTATGAAGTATTTAGTAACATGTAATACAACGTTGCCACCTAGCGTTCAGATGTATTTAACATTAATGTGACATTGCTTGCTTATTCTTTCGTCAACTCCATGCTTTTAGGAAAACAATCTTTTTATCATAGTTCCCTCTTCAATGAGCGGTTACCAGAGGTAGCATAGCTTTTTAGTTTACATATGCTTTGATTGTTTGGGCCCAATTGTTTTCAAAAAAAAAAAATGATTGGATTTCGGTTATCGGATTCCAGTTACCGGATTTAGGCTATCGGTTTCAAATCTTGAAAATTGTTGTTCAAAGTTGTTCAAAGAGAAACAAGGATCCTGAAATTGGATTAGATCACATAATCCCCATTCTTGGTTTTGATCAGGATAAAACCTTTGTGTTGTTAAAACTTTTGAGTTGGATTGGAATAAATTTGATCCATAAAATTAGGATTACCCTGTGCTGCTAACGTTATAGTGTGCTAACCTCCACAACCCAACAGTATTATAACAGTATTCTATTCTAGCATGCTAACCTCCACAACCAAACTGAAGGAACTGTAGGGGGCGATGTGGGTTGAGGTAGAGTGAGTGTGTGGCGAAAGCAGGCCAGAGCCTCGGTCAGAAGGCTCAATGGTATGGAGGATGACACGAGAGATGGCGGGTTTGATTGCAACACAAGAAACTTTATTTGAGTTTCAATTCATCTATTATTTTGTTCTTTACTTGTATGTGTGCTGCATCAAAGAGGAAACAAACAGAAAATGGAGTAATCAGTGAAATGGGGTAAATCGGTACAGATCCCAACTCACAAATAATAAACTGAAATCATATGGCTATATAAGGTACAACTAAACAATACCCAGCATCCCAAGTCAACCAACATCATCTAATCATCTCTCACATGGGACTCCAACACACCAAACCAACAAACAAAGACCTTAACTTTACACATGATGGCAGAGCTACTCTACAAACCGATAAAACATCACAAAAGTCATAGTGAGAGTCATTAAACTTACGTTAACTCAAAGACGCACACAAAGCAGGACACACTGGGTGCTGGGTTGAGATGAACAAAAGAGAGTGAACTGAGGGCGAGCAAACAATTTATCTGGTCTGAGCCCCTGCTCCGGACTACAGGGTTTTCCAGCAGGTAAACTGGGCGTGGTTAGGTGGCAGCAAACAATCCTGCAATTTCTCCACAGCACTTTCACCTCAAGGACTTTGTTCAGATTTAAGTGTACATTCGAAAATGAGAAACAATATAATAATAATAATAATAATAATAATAATAATAATAATAAATATAATATATATATATATATATATATATATATATATATATATATAAATATATAAACTTAGAGTCTTTCACCAACAGTATTCTAACAATACTCTATTGTAGTATGCTAACCACCACAACCCAACAGTATTCTAACAGTACTCTATTCTAGTGTGCTAATCTCTACAACCCAATAATATTCTAACAATACTTGATTCTACAGGACTATTTATTTGGTGTGGATAAGATGAAGGGTTTGATAATGGAAGACAGTGTTTCCCAGAGAATTGAATTGTATTTGTGGTGGTAGGTGAAGGGGTGGGTGGGTTCCGTGTTGGAGTCAATAAGATAAACAGCCTATAATTATACAGTTATACTTGCCTTGCACTACAAGTCCATATTGAAGTAGCTGCAATGTTATAGTGTGCTAACCTCTACAACCCAACAGCATTCGAGAGAGTCCCGGCATGCTGATTCTTGGTAACTGATGAGTGTGAATGTTGATTGACTGATGTCATTCAGGTGCTGTTCAATGGTGTGAATCTTAAATGACAAATCCTAAAGCTCTAACGGGGATTCGAACACTCAACCAAGAAACACCAGTACAAGGCATTATCCCACTGAGCCACTAACAATCATACACATTGGGCAGTCACATTCACATGGTGAAAATGTGTGTTGGTAAACACACAAGAAAAACTCCAAGCATACATTTGACAATAAAATGAAGGGCTTTCCTGAAAGATACACCTGAAATCTTTTTGAAATTCTGGGGCAATTAGACATTTGTAGAGATGAACACTAATGGATGAAATATAAATATGATAGACGTAATGATGAAGGAAAAATAGTATGGATCCCTGCGATGTGCACGTTCAACCTCTAATGTAAGTTGTGTACGCACTATTATTGCTTTTAAACAAATCTTGCAAAGGAAAATGAATCAATATCAGTCTATAAAAATTGTGTCCTTTTATCCAAATACAAAAACGTTTGTCTTTTCAGTGTGCACTTGTGATTCAATACTCACATTTGATTTTCGTTGTCCTCCCAAGGATGCTATTGGAAAGGACATGAAAATTAGCACTTTGGTCAGCTGTCACCCATGGCCCATGTCTAATCCCACTTGTGACCACACAACAGAGGCCTGCTTTGGTAAAGAAAAATTTGTGCGACTATGTCTTAAAGCATTATGCATTTACTAGCCATAGCATGTAGTCAGTTTCAGATCATACAGTATGTTTCAGATCATGCAGGTTTTACAGGCTCAAAATATACTATGGGCTATTGCCATTCGCTGTTAAATTACATTTTCTGAAAAAGTTACAGTTATACTACCTGTGTATAGCTATGCATATCACGAATTGTTTGACAACTGGCTTTTTTGTGTCTTTCAGACCAACACATGGAGTGGAGGCCAGCTAGACGTGTCGCTAGATTCTAGAGACCATATCAGACCGCCGTCATGCTATCCGGCAAAAGATTCTTTGGACGCCGCTATTTATGGATTTCCGGCTCCCATTGACTTACATTTAACACATGTAAACAAAAACGTCAATTATGTGCTCAAACTAACGCCGCTGACTTATGAAAACCACCATTCCACTTTGATACGAAACTACATAATTGTACAACATTTATACAACAAAAATCACAGAATTTGGATCAAGTAATGTAGAGAAATCTTATGCAAAGTGACAACCCCTAACAATGTGCCCATTGCCCAAATTTATGGTCGACTAATGTCGAATGTCAGAGTAATGACATTGAAAAAGGTACCTTAATGATACACTTTTAATTTATAAAGGCAATGTATATAAAAAAAAAAAACACAATTTATCAGATGGATTACCCAAATAATTTGTAACAAAAGTACAACATTTATTCGAGGGCACATCTATTCCCTGAACTATAATGGGTGTTAAATATTCCACAACCACTAGATAGCAGCATGACACAGCACATAAAGTACACCTACGTGTCGCTGCGACCTGAAGGATGGCGTGGTTGAATATCCACTTCTCCTGCACTTCGGGTCTAATAGCGGGTGAATTGTATGACCACCAGATGACGCCATTTCACTGCACCTCGGGCCTAATAGCTGCTGTAACTTCGTTTAAGTAATAAGCCTCGAGGAGCCGACGGTTACACTTGTTTTATGGGCGTTGTTAGCCATGCTGCGCAAGCCTTATCATTCATATATAAGCTTACTGAAAATCAAATATAGGCCTAGCCTACAATTGTGTTGCACAGACAATATGTCCTACAGATAATCACAACAGTAAGAACATAGGCTAAACTAAGTCATGACGACCTTACTCGAGGGCTTAAGTCTCATGTTGGCCTATGACTTCACGTAGCCTAGGCTACCAAAAATGCGTCTGTGTCTGCGACAGTGAAATAGCTCCAATATTAATTGTGTTGCCAATAAATATATGCTAACATGAATCTCATCAGTCACCTATAGATAAGGGTTAGGCTATAACATATGTAGGCTATAATGTAAAAATAGGGTCATATCATATAATGTTGACTTATTAAGATGGGGGAGAGAGCTGGACATATTACACTGAACTAACTGTTCATTCTTGAAAATCAATCAAAAGTTTGTAGTTGATCCGGATGTCATTGGTCGCAAGGACTGTTAATGGGTGTATCCACAATTGGGACCTTGTTACAAGTTGGTCTTTCAGCTGCTAATGCAATCAGTGGCCCGTCAGAAAACATGTTAGACAACTGAGGAATGAGATGCCACACATAAAATGTACAGTCAAACAGAACCCACAAACATCAATGGGAGTCAACCAAACACTGCAGGGAACCATGTTATTGTCAATCAGCACTCTGTCACGCTAAATCAGACCCTGCTTATGTTTGTGCAGAGCAGAACAGATATTTGTAGATATGGTGCAGGACCTGTTAAGAGAGAGATTGGCAGCTCAGTCTCCCTCATATTAGTCCCTACGGTGAACGATGTAATAGCATAGTGCTGCTGCTTCTGATGTGCAAGACAAGACAGGGTATATATTCATAATGTGACAGGCAGCATGTATTTATCATTATGTTACAACCTCTGCACAACTACTATTGATGTTAGAAGAACAAAACAATACATCTTCAAATGTTCATTGCTTATTACATGTGTTATAAAAACAAAATCCTTGTCTGCTTTCTGTGTTTTTGCATACACCTGTCTACAGGGGTGTAAAGACATATTTGTTCACCATGCACTTAGGCTGTTCTGAGTCATTGTTTGTATGTTATAGTATTTGTTGATTTCCATTTATTGCCCATTGATATTGCATTCACATTATTGTTTATTATTGCTATTCTCCTTATTAATGTAGTGTCACCAACATTTAAAATAATATCAACTGACATTGTTTTTCATAGCCATATTTATTCTGCTCTTATAAGGTAATACAGTGCACATATTTATATTTCATTTATACTACTCTAAACCACCTTCAGAAAATCAACTGTATAGTACTGCACCATATTTCTTGACCTGTCTCACCACCTGCCTATACTGTAGGCTACTTACACCACCTTACTTACAACACTTTGAAGAGCCAAAAACAAAGCTCAGCACACCTGTTCTGTGCATCAGCAAATTTGGAGGGTTCATTTATGAACCATCACTTCTAGCGGCCTTGACTGGAGCTAAGAATGGCTTGTATATCAAATCTATCATGACCAGATTTACCCCATCCAGCAGGTCTCAGGTCAGCTCTTTGCCTCTGATGAAAATGTAGGCCAATTGGCAAAGTTTTGTAAAAGCACTCAGTATTACAATGTAACAACTAAGCTTATATGTAGGTACCCACAAATACACAATGCAAGTACAATGATAGTACCTGATAGTATATGTTGTTACACAGGTTATACCACCGTACCTAATTAGGTAGGTAGGTAGGTACACTGTGACACATTAAAATAAAGTGTTACCTATATATATATATATATACTAACTTTCAGTTCAGACCGACAACCTGTTCTGTATTGCTCTCTCTCTCTCTCTCTATATATGTATATATATATATATATATATATATATACATATATATATATATATATATATATATATATATACATAAATATATATATATAAATATATATATATATATATATATATATATATATATATATATATATATACATATATATATATATACACACACACACACACATTACATACATACACATATAAATGTAGCGACAAGTGTGTTTACATATATCTCTGTATATATATATATATATATATATATATATATATATATATATATATATATATACACACACACATTACATACATACACATATAAATGTAGCGCGTGTGTTTTACATGCAGCATAACTTCAGTTCAGACCCGATTGTTAACCTGTTCTGTATTATAACTCTCTCTCTCTGTATATATATATATATATATATATATATATATATATATATATATATCAAAAGTGTGTGTGTGTGTTTGTGTGTGCGTCTTATATATACATACATACACACACACACATACAGTATATCCATGCATACATATGTATTGTATGTAGTATTGCATTACTAGCCTATTCTAATTTGGTTTGTTCTATTGACATGGAATGAATGAACAGGCACACGTTACTATGGAGTAGGTCTACTTCACAATTCAGATTTTCAGATGATGCGTTGTGGCTGACAACGGCCCTAAAATCTCGAGTGTCTAGGTTTATTGTTGGTTCCTGGTTGCTGTAGTGCAATGATGTCATCTGCTGGCCGTGCCGCGCAATAGCGTCACAACATATGTAATTTCACTGGACATTACGGTAAAAATCTTGTTTTTCCTTACTAATATTCGTGTCATCCAGCAAACATATTGCTTAATTCTTTTGACATTTCGTTCCTTTATAAATTGTAATGTAATATAAAGGTACGTTTTTGAATGTCATTACTCTGACATGTGAGGGATAACGGCCACCGACGTGACCTGGTTATACGTGACTCATGGACAAGGGGAAATGCCATTAACTCGGCGTCACGCAGCGGCAATTTTCTTAATATCGATATTTCTCCACATTACTTAATCAAATTCTGTAATTTTTTTGCTGGATAAATGTTGTACAAAAATGTAGTTTCGTATCAAAGTGGAATGGTTTTTGTCATAAGTCAGCGGCGTTAGTTTGAGCACATAATTGACGTTTTGTTTACATGTGTTCAATGTAAGTCAATGGGCGCCGGGATTCGGCCAATGGCGGCGTCCAAAGAATCTTTTGCCGGATAGCATGACGGCGGTCATATCAGCTCAGGTACTGCTACTGCACACGTAACGTTACATTGTAAACAATGAATCAAATACTAGGCCAAAACCATGCCTTGGAAAATGCACCGTGTTTCACACACACGTGGTTAAAACAGCATGCCTGCATAACGATGTAGCCTTTTGGTGCGGGACATGTTTTCAAAAGCATTGGACAATTGACATACCTGCCAATCTCTCGTCCAGTAATCCAGTGTGATTTTGATCCAAGGAAAACAGGTAACCCAAAGATGTGCATTTGAAAAAAACACGTAGATTTAGTGTCATGTCTTCTCTCGTTCGCAGGAGCTGCACTGAAAGACCCATCATCCAAAGGCAGAAGGACTCCCGGATTCTGTCGGATTGAAACAAGTGTTGCCTGAATAAATTGTGCGTCATTCTCGTCTGCAATTCCAGCGAATACTTAATAAAACATTCAATGTTTTACATGCCGTCTGTTCATTGACCATTATAAATCTAGTGTTGTGAACATATAGCCTGTCTTATAAGGTGGCTAGAATAAGTCGCCAATATTACATCTGGAAGCTAAGTATTACTATTATTATTAGGGCTGTCAAAATAACTGATTAATTTCGATTAATTAATTTGAGAAAAATAACTGATTAAAAAAATTGTGCAGATTAATCGATTCCGTATGACCTTTGACCCCGAGCCGTTCTAGTCAGTAAAAATTAGACTGTAAAATGAAGGAGAGAGAAGAAAACGTGCTGCCTGGATCATTGATTGGAACATTTACTTTTAAAAAATGGCCTGATGGTGTTGATCAAAAAATAAAGTGTTGAAAATAAAGTCCTCTGCAATGTCTGCAGCAAGGAACTTGCATATCACCGGAGTTCATCAACTCTAATTAGCACATCAATGCAAAGAAAAAGTGTTGACATTGAGGAGGGGATGTTAATTGGGGAGTGTTAATTAATTTTCATTGTGTCCCCTAGATTATATCTGTGGCCTGAAATGCCTTGTATGTGAAAAAAAAAACATTTTAGTTACCACTCTCAGAAATGCCTGTTGATTGTGAAAAAAAAAAAAAACTATTTGCTAGTCCCATTGTGTCCCCTAGATTATATCTGTGGCCTGAAATGCCTTGTATGTGAAAAAAAAAAACTTAGTCCCTAAGCACATTTGAATTTATTTCCTCAGCATATTAGGTCATATCATAGATTATTATGGCAATTATTTGAACAGTGAAAATAATAAGGGTAAGGCTATTTGCACCCCTGGTACAATTAGCAGTGTATGCTATTCGTACCCTGGTGCAATAAGAAGTAAATTCTATTAAATACCCGCACACACAGCAATGTGTCCTATTAGTACCCTGTCTGGTACAAATATCAATGTATGCTATTCGTACCCCGGTGCACACAGCAATGTGTCCTATTAGTACCCCGTCTGGTACAAATATTAATGTATGCTATTCATACCCCGGTGCACACAGGGGTGATTTAGATTAAGTGTTTGTATAATTTGTATTTTAGTATATTTAGTATATGCTTTATCTTCTTCTGTCCTTATTGCTTAGTTGTGTTTTTATATGATATACTTTTAATTACTTTTTCTGCTGTAGTGAATGTGTGTGTGTTGTCTGTATGCTACTGAGACCTTGAATTTCCCCTGGGGATCAATAAAGTATCTATCTATCTTTCTATCTATATGGTGGAGCAGTGGTAAAGTCACCGACTGACCATTAATGCTGCAGTTGGCAAGTCTGACAGATTGAGGGGAATTTTGAATGTTTACAACTCTCATGCCCCTCCCCCACTATCACTGAGATCCCTCTCATCGAGTTTGTGCTCGTCAGTGCGCACCAGACTGCACCAGACTGTGATTGACAGTCAGATCTCACAAAGCCCTGCTCTGATTGGACCAGAAGAACCGGGAGCTGTGGATTTTTGCAAAACAAATAACAGGCTCTACTGTAGGTGGAGGTAGAAGTGTGGGTTTTTTCCCTAAAACCGGGTGATTTATATTGTTCTGTCAGAGCATAGTGTCGGTTTCAGTGAATATGATCAAAAAAATCTTGCCAACTGCAGCTTCAATCAACCTTGGTTCGATTTCCGCTGATGCAAGAACTATATTAGTCCCTCACCATGTCTAGTATTTGGTTCCAGTACTCTACAAGAGTTCCTCACCATGTCTGGTATTTGGTTCCTCATCTCTACATTAGTTCCTCATAATGTCTGGTGTTTGGTTCCATGCCACTGCCGTATGTCTTACACTCTCCTGCACACAGAAACCAATGTGTGTGTGTGTGTGTGTGTGTTTATTTGCGTGTGTGTGTGTGCCACTTTAATTTTTCAGGACATGCTTGACCAATAAACCAAACAGAGGCAGTGTATGTGTACCAGCCGTACATGTTTCTAAATACTTATCTCATATAAGCTTAATACTTAAAAATGAAATACTTATCTCATATAAGCTTAATACTTAAAAACAAACTACTTATCTCATATAAGCTTTATACTTAAAAACAAAATACTTATCTCATAAAAGCGTATCTGCAAAATACTTAAAAGCAGATTTATCCTCAAGAGCCAGCCTCAGGGTAACAACTAAATACTTCTCATATAAGCTTAATACTTAAAAACGAAATACTTAACTCATATAAGTGTAATACTTTGTAAAATATCTTTTAACTGCCACCTTATACAAAACAATACAACTGCAGATGTTTAAGTGACACCGAAAGTAATCAAGTTACAGAATCCCATTTTACAATCTGAAGGGTGATGCTCACTTTGATTTAGCCATTCTGCAGTAGCTGGGTCAGGTAAACCTGAGAGAGAAAAAAACAAGACCGTCATCTTCTTCTATAAGATCCGCAGTGGCACTTCAAATCAGCCCCGAGCAACAGGTGATGTTGTCCTGACTGGTTTTGTCAAAGACCACCAAGGTAGTTCATTCCAGACAATGACACAAAAAAGGGTTAAAACAGGATTTTCCTGCTATTTCTAAATGCTCCATTTTCAAGTTAATTGTTCATTTATGTCATGCCAAAGGCAATGCCATGTTAGTGAGTAAGACCTTTATGTGAGCTCACAGTTCAATTGTATTTGGATAGTTTGTGTCTTCCTATATTCATCCAGTATATTCATGGGTAGCCACTGTGCCTGCAAATGCCCCATATACATGACACGTACTTATCTACCGTACTCACTGCAGAATGACACGTACTAATCTACCTTACTCACTACAGAATGACACGTACTTATCTACCGTACTCACTACAGAATGACACGTACTTATCTAGCGTACTCACTACAGAATGACACGTACTTATCTACCGTACTCACTACAGCATGCGCATCAAGCAGAAATGTACATTCAGATTGAGTTATGGGCTTATGGGCACGTACCTGCCAGGAGTCCCAGAGTCGTCCATAAGGCGAGGAGCAGCACACCTGCATGCTTACCTGTGCACATGGTCCCTCATAAACACACCTGCTTATGGTCACCGATTTCAAGAGTGAATCTCAGCTACTGAATGTGCCTTTTTTATTAAATGGCCACCCCATCACACACACACACATACACACTCACACACCCACTCTTTCACACACACACACACACTCTCTCTCTCTCTCTCTCTCTCTCTCTCTCTCTCTCACACACACATACACATTTTCTTTGTCACTTCCAAAGAATAAAGTAACAATGCTATTCTACTGTTTGGCAGCTACAAAAAATAAATGGGGTCACTTGATTTAAATTGGACATTAAAATCTCACATTACAGTTCCTCTTCCCAAACTACAGTCTCTTGTGACCTGTAAGGCTTCTAAAGCTGCTCACCTGTACACACACACACACACACACACACCTCCTGGCAATGTGTCTGGACCTGTAAGATTATCCTGAGCCAAAATAAATCTGTTTAGATCCTGGATGATTTCAGGGAAAAGGATGCTTTTGCAAAATTAGTGCATAACCCATTGAAACACTTATTAAAATAAATGTCCTATTGTCCTCTGCAACTTTATACTCTACTGTATACATATGGCATCCCCAAGGGCTGGCTAAGAGTTTTATTTTGTATAGATGACAACATCACTCTACGTCTTTCATATCATTCTGCAAGTAGTCCAGTTTATTGTTTATTGTTAAATGGATCCCCATTAGCGGGACAAGCTATTCTTCCTGGGGTTCACAACAAGAAAAGATCACTTACTGTAACAATTATAGTTTAAAAGCAGTAAAACATTGTAGACATCATTATAAACATCATCAAAAATTATTGAAAATAAATTACAGTATTACATTCATTATTACATTCATACAGTAAATACTGTATTTCCATTCCCTACTCACAAATTTAGATAATGTATTCTCAGATGGTACTTAAAAGATACTTTGCTATTCATTTTACGTATATTCAGTGGGCAATTATTCCAATGATTAATGGCACGATAAATAACTGTTCTCTTTAAAGCATTTGATTTCTCACCTAGACAAGGGGAAAAGTCCTGTGAGAATCATGTTCTTTGATGAGTGGGGTCTCAACTCATTCATATTTTGAGCGAACAGAACTGAACGTACTGTATTACTGCCTGATGAACGTTACTGTGAACTCGTTCATTCTGGTGTCTGTGAACGTCACGCTCTCTCAGTTTAACTTCGTTCAATAGGGTGCCAGATTTCTACAGAGCCTTCCACGCGTAATCCCGGCTAAAGCACACCGTAAACAGCAGTGTTGGGAAAGTTCACTTTCTGCGTGAACTAGTTCAAAGTTCAGTTCTCAACATTTTGAACTAAGTTCACACTTTCCAAAAATGAACTAGTTCATAGTTCTTTTTTTTTTTTCATATGTTGCTGCGAGCTATTATTTTTCAAAATTATTGCCACAGCCCATATAGAATGCAGTTCATTTGGGTTGAGGATCTGTCTTGACAGTCTTTTGATTTTTTATTGGCTTGCACATACCTTGAAAGGCTAGCCAGGTGCTTCAGTTCAATACGCCGTTTCAGGTTTGCTGTGGATGTGACTGAAGTGCGGGCAAAGTTCGATTGTGCGAATGTACTACTTCTCCCATCCTCACTGACCTTGTCATAAAACTTGTTTAAATGATCATACGACACCTCCTTGCTAGCCTAGAAATCTAGACGCACCCTAGCGGCGGCAAATTAATTTGCTCAGCCTGTATGTCTAGTATCAAACCATAGGGATTTCTATTGGCTGACGCCATGGACGTCATCCAATCACAGCGCTCTATTTTGTTAGAGAGTCTTAAGGCGGGTTTAACAGGATAACGACAGTCCTGCGACGGTGAACAACAAGGAAGGTGGCTATGGCGAACGAAGAGCGGTTGTTTGAATTGGCGTTGGCGTCAACTTTGGAGGAGTTGGACTTGTGCTTTTCTTTGAAAGTAGAGCAACAAAATGCACTTAAGTCATTCCTTTCGAAGAAGGATGTATTTGCCGTTTTGCCGATATGGTCGTAGCGCTGGCCTATTGCATGCCTATGAAGTGCATGTATAGCAATATAGTATAAAAATAATAATAATTGTGATATTATTATGATAATTTTATGGGGGGGGGCAGCAAGGAGGACAAAGCAGCAAGGAGGTAGCCTGGCGGGCCATCCTATTTCATTGAAATGTATAGTCTGGAATCGAACCATTCACCTTGCTTAATCCAAGGGGCGGGCAGAGAATTGTCTTTCAAACTGCCTGGGGGGGTTCATGTAGGTGGGCCCTATGACCCCAAAGTATGCCTTGACTGGGCCTCAGGTCAAAGAAGTTTGAGAAAGGCTGATGTAGACGACAAAGCAGCAAGGAGGTGTATGATCATTTAAACAAGTTTTATGACAAGGTCGGTGAGGATGGGAAAAATCGTACATTGAACAATCGAACTTTGCCCGCACTTCAGTCACATCCACAGCAAACCTGAAACGGCGCATTGAACTGAAGCACCTTCCGGGTCCCTTCTGTTCATTTGATTTTTAAATTCGAAACGAAAATTGAAAATTGAAAAACGACCTAATATCTGTATTTTTTAAAAATAAAATAGGACATTCCCTCGCGGGTCCGTGCATCATTCGTTCATTTGATATTCAATTGAGAATCAAAAACTAAAAAAAAACAAAAAATGGTTTGTTATTTCATTATTTGTTTATGAATGTGATACAAACAAACAAATAACATGTTGTTTTCCAGGCTTTTGATTTCATGGTCAGAT
This sequence comes from Alosa alosa, assembly GCF_017589495.1. Lineage (NCBI taxonomy): Eukaryota > Metazoa > Chordata > Actinopteri > Clupeiformes > Clupeidae > Alosa > Alosa alosa. The sequence continues at coordinate 30,284,887 of NC_063205.1, read as the reverse complement.
CAAAAGTAGGCTATAACGTTTAAAAATGGCTTCAGGGCCGAAACTGATTTTGATATTTATTTGTTCCGATTTCTGTGACCTGGAAGGTTCTAGACCTGTCAGTGCTCAGTGTTGCCAATTTAGTGACTTTGTTGCTAGATTTTATTTTGGCCATCCCTAGCGACAGAAAATATTGTCTAACAACTATAGCGAGAAATTGGGCGACATGCGCAACAATGGCAAACTTGGTTTCGTTGAATCGACAGAAAATCATCTCCCTTCTCATGCCTGTTTCGTTTATGAACATCGCGTTCGCCCAAAGCGTTGCCCCATAATTATAGAAGTAATGACTGGCCTAGGCTATGTACTGTAGTTTCAGCCCATGTTAGGGAAGTAGGCCTAGATGTTAGATCTATCAGCTCAGATCATCATTTGTCGCCAACGTCATTGGAAGGCAGCCAGCTGCAGTAGCCTTCTGGTGAGATTACACCAAAGACAGTAGCTATGACAGGGAAACTAGGGAGACATCGTTCGACAAGCACATTGATCAAAGGAAAGAGGGGCTACAACTTCATTCATAAACAGAGCAAATAATTCAAATCGAGCCATAGGCGTAGCCACAGGCGGCCTAGGCCCGTCTACTTGTCAGTCTTGCCCGTCCAATTACGTTCACCATCTAAAAAAGATGCGCAAGTCAACACTGCTCTTAGAGCTCAAGAATCAGTCAAATCGCGAACAGGCGGCAGCTCCGTTTAATTGTCAGGTGTGAAATGCGTTCATATTCCACTTTTTATGTCATAGACGTTGCATGCCTATGGAAGGAAAGGCTTTACAGTAGGATTGTCCAAGCTGTTGCTTCAGTTTGTGGTTTAAGTTATGCGACGCACAGTTGCTGGGTTCATGCCGTTTTGCGCAAGTTTAAAATGTTTAGCCGACTGCGTAATTTGCCATTTTTGTTCAATAAGTTCTACTTTTCATGTCATGAATGTAACATGCCTATGATAAGGCTTTGCAGTCGTACAATATGGTCAATCTATTGTCTCAATTGTGTTTCATGTGATGCACCGATGTGACGCACAGAAGCTAGGCCTACATTCATGCATTGTTTTTCTCCAGTTTTTTGTTTCTGCCTAATTTGTCAGCTGTGATCAAATGCGTTCAATAAATTCCACTATGTCATAAATATAACATGCCGATTAATGTTTGTATGGTGTATCTCATCTAGGCTTCTCTTAGGTTATGTTCAATCAAATTGGCACCCTTTTCTTTCTGTGTCCACCCATTTGAACATTTCTGGCTACGCTAATCAAGCATAGGAGTAGAAAAACCTATTTGTTGAGGGGGAAAAAGAGATTCTGTTGCTCTGTCCGAGTGGTCATTTAAATATCTTTAGGTTAAATTGTGTGTGGTAGGCCTAGTCCGATTTAACACTGCAAAACAGAAGCATCAGTTGGCAATGGAAGTCAATAAATCATTTCCGGGTCAGAGCAATCAGAAGAAATAAACATCAAAATCAGTTTTGGGCCTGAGGCGGTTTTTTAAACGTTCTACTTTTGATCTGATCATGAAATCAAAAGTCTGAAAAACAAAGCATTATTTGTTGGTTTGTATCACATTCATAAACAAATAATGAAAAATAGTCCTTTTTTCGTTTTTTCATTTTGGATTCTCAATTGAATATCAAATGAACGAATGATACACGGACCCGTGGGGTGTAGGATACTACGAATCTCGATTAGTGGGTTAGCGAGGTATGTTGCGCTCAAAGCCAGGCTATGCTGTGACACGAAAGTGGATCTGTTTTAGTGTCGCTATATCACCATGGTATCTTATGCTGTCAACCAAACCTGGTCGGGAGGAGGTAATGTGCTAAGTTATAGCTCAAATCGTGTAATCTACCGCACACTGACCAATCAATTGTCTTAAAAACGAAGTTCTCTCACGTGTAGGATTCTGTCATATACCTTACAGGTGGAGCTCCACCTCTACTAACATTTTGGATCTCGAATGCGCTTTAACAGTGCTGTGCGTGCAAATATCCAACTATGGACGTGCATATACCATACAACAACTGATGACAATTGATTTATTTGATGTTATAGGTTAGACACAAAAAATGACCACAGTGTAGATTAAGCTATCGTTTATGAATGCGGAAGTAATTGTTTTTAAATAGAGGCGGTCTTGTGCGTCTCCATGTTACACGATTGGCCAAAGTCATCCCAACACGAACGCCGCGACAGATCTGAGCTGAAAGCCTAGTTTGACAAATATATCACATAACTGCAATCGTAGTATCACTTAACGTATACCCCTGAGTCAAGGCTTTGTCAAGCCTCGATATGTCTACATAGCCTAGATATGTCTAACATGCTTCGTAGTATACCCCACTGGTGGAGTGGACGTGTAGGCATAGCTTATAGCCAGTTCTATGACCAAGGACTTATACCTATATGGTTATGGTAATAGGCTAGTATTTCGCAGACGCTTCTGTTCAAAGTGACATAGGCTACAATTATTTCATATTTATATTCATATTTTAACAGCTGAGGCGACAAGGTTCAAATCAACAAATTATTGGGTCAGGAGCGGGGAACACAGCAGGTAAAAACATTATTATTGAACACACAAGGCTATAGTCACTAACATATGCACAACACGAACGGGGTACATGCAACACACAGGAATAAACTCATGAGGTAGCCTACAACCAAGGAAAGACTACACATGCTAACACACACCACAAAATGCAAATACAACTAAAACCGATATTACACATTCCAACATTCACACGGCATGGGAGTCCGATACAATGAGTCAAACTCACCGACGTTACATTTTTTTTGCAGTTTAAACTGTTGTTAATCTAAGCCTATACAAAACATAGCCTAATAAATGCATGATGTCGATTGTCCTTTCAGTGACATTTCCCCTCTTTCTTCGAAGGGTGCACGCAACCTAACTCCCTAAGCAGCCCACCTGGGACATAAATTAGCCTACATATCGATTTAAAATGAGAAGCTTGGAATGTTCTGGTGATTTTTTCTATGTGCAGATCACCCTCCTTCAACATCACCATCTTGCTCCCTTTGATGAACATATAAGCAATTATCCATTCGGACAGAGGAAAAAAAAAATGCTGTCAGAATGCAGTAGTGAATGTGGAGTGCGTGGTAGCCTCGCGTGCCTGGGTTTTCATTTTTAACTTGAAAAATGACTAATTGAAATGTACAATATTGAAATTCAAACCTTCATTGTATATTGGATTATTTTTTCCACAAAATGCTTCAATATTTGTGTTTTATTTTTCTCTGGGAAGTACTGTTTTAGGTAAAGGTCTTTAAATCCGTTTTTTGATCACTGTTTCAACCTTGAAAATCAAATGAACAGAAGGTACACCTTACACGGACCAAGGTAGGCTATGTGCAAGCCAATACAAAATCAAAAGACTGTCAAGACCCTCAACCCAAATTAACTGCATTCTATATAGGCTGTGGCAATAATTTTGAAAAATAATAGCTCGCAGCAACATATGAAAAAAAAAAAAGAACTATGAACTAGTTCATTTTTGGAAATTGTGAACCAAAGATTCTAGAGCAGAGCGGTTCTAGAATCTTTGGTGTGAACTTAGTTCAACATTTTGAATTATGAACTATGAACTGAACTAGTTCATTTTAAAATTTGTGAACTGAACTTTGAACTAGATTTTACTAAGTGTTTCAATGGGTTGTGCACTAATTTTGCAAAAGCATCCTTTTCCCTGAAATCATCCAGGATCTAAACAGATTTCTTTTGGCTCAGGATAATCTTACAGGACCCTGTCCAGACACATTGCCAGGAGGTGTGTGTGTCTGTGTGTGTGTGTGTGTGTGTGTGTACAGGTGAGCAGCTTTAGAAGCCTTACAGGTCACAAGAGACTGTAGTTTGGGAAGAGGAACTGTAATGTGAGATTTTAATGTCCAATTTAAATCAAGTGACCCCATTTATTTTTTGTAGCTACCAAACAGTAGAATAGCATTGTTAATGAATGTAATACTGTAATTACTAGAAGCGTAGCGAAGCGGTCATATAATGATTGTCAAAGTTTTTCTTTTTCTTTTTTTTCGTCATCTACTTCCTGAATTTTTGGTCAACGATACCCGGACACCAAACACCGGTGCACATGAAATTTGGTGGGTATGTAGCCCCACTAGACTTTTACGAAAAATTTCGCTTAGCCCCCGGGCCACTCCCCGTGCTGGGCCCCCAAACTGCAAAAAGCAGTTTTTCCTAAATAACTACCTGAACCGTGGCACTGAGGATGAAGAATCTTTTATGGTATGTTGGTCTCAAGAGCTCACATCAACCTGGCCCATAATCACTCATTTGTGATTTGCACAGTAAAAAATGAAAATGCAATATCATTCTGCTTTAATCGCCCCTATCTTCAGTTAAGATGTTCAGAACTGCACCAAATTTTATGTGTATGATTGACCTGGCATTCTCCAGGGGTATGCCAAGTTTCGTAGAATTTCATCCATGGGGGGGTCTAAAAAAATGTAGGTTATGTGTACATTTAGTGACTATACACGCTGTAGACAACCCTGTTAAATAAGTGTGTTTATATACTATGTGTTTATACTTTTATAGTTTGTTTATGCATAGTAATGTTAAAACTTGTAAAA
>NC_063205.1:30181452-30279744 GCF_017589495.1 Alosa alosa | reverse complement strand
GCATGCCCACTTCTTTTAATGCTACACTCTAGATAGACCCCTCAACCTAGCCATTCACATACTGTACATATTAAGAGTGGCGTGTTGGGTGAAGGTCTGGGGGCGAGGTGTGGTTGGTCGTGGTAGTGGGGATGTGTGCATATGCTGGGGGCCTGAGGCTATGGGTGGCACACTAGGTCCCTCCCCCTCTGTCAGCCTGTCAGCAGTATAACTGCAGGGGCTGGGTGGAACTGTGGCCATTAATGGGTGCCTTAGGTTGGCAATCAGTCGGGCAATCAACCAGGGCAATCAGTTATTCCTATTATTATACTTATCATTAATAGAATAATTACAACTCCTCTCCTCTGAACCCTCCCTCTCTCCCCTCTCTATGTTCCAGCTTCTCTCCTCCTGGCCCAACAGCAAACCAGCCTTTATACATATCATTCACACACACACACACACACACACACATACATCCTCACATACTCACTCAACCCCTCACCCCATCCCCACCCCATCCCAACACCACCTCATTCACACTCTTAGAGCTACCATCCGCACCCCCATCCCCCCTTCTTTTCATTCAGTCATCAATTTCATCCTGATAATCATATCTTTAATCATCCTGGACACCAAATCATCCTTAGCCTTTCTGTTATTAATGTTATGTTGTGTTATGTTTGTGGAAGCCAAGTCAATGTGATGTCTTGTTACAGTATGTGTTTATGTAATGTAACGCGTCTGTTTGTCGATGTAGTATTCATGTGCATGTCGTAGTGTTGCATTTTTCTGTAATGTCAATGATGTTTGCAAAAAAAAAAAAATGTAAATAAATGTTTTCCTTAAACCTAAAAAAAAAAAAAAAGGGGAAACATCCACTGTGCTCTGGTGATGGCAAAATCAAGAGTGGCCCCCATGAAATTGACTACCATTCCCAGATTAGAATTGACAGCCGGTGAACTGGAATATGAAAATATTGCTGAATTTTTCTGGACAGATTCCAAAGTCGTACTTGGATATGTCAACAATGAGGCACGCCGATTCCACGTGTTTGTTGCAAACAGAGTGCAGAGAATACACCAGAGTTCAACACCTCAACAATGGAATTACATCGCCACAGAAGAAAATCCGGCAGATCACGCGTCGAGAGGATTGACTGTTGGTCAATCCAATTGGTTTACCGGACCCAAGTTCTTATGGGAAAAGAATATTGATCTCTCCACGGAAATCTCACTAGAGCTGTCAGTAGGAGATCCAGAGGTAAAAGTAGCTCGAGTCTTAAACACCGTAAGCACAGAACAGCCGGGTCTAACAGACCGTCTGTCCAACTTTTCCTCTTGGTCTAGCGCAACCAAAGCTGTCACTCGCATATTAAGATGGATAAAGAAAGATAAATCAAACCACCTAGCTACTGTAACAGAAAGGAAGAAAGCAGAATGTGTCATAGTTAAGGCTCTACAAAGTGAGATGTACAAAGATGAAATAAACACAATAAGACAAGGAAAAACTTTACGACAGAACAATGAATTGTACACTCTTGACCCCTTCATAGGAGAAGATGGTGTGCTTAAGGTGGGAGGGAGGCTCGGCAACTCTGCGTCATCATATGCCTTTAAACACCCCATGGTCATTCCCAAGAGTCACCCCATAACGAAAATGATCATCGCTGACTGTCATGAGATGGTTAAACATCAAGGGAAAGGTTTCACAATGAATGAAATAAGATCAAAGGGATTTTGGATACCAGGCATGAATAGGGTTGTGGCATCCTACATTCAACAGTGCGTCATCTGCCGAAAACACAGGAGACCCACTGAAGAACAGAGAATAGCTGATCTTCCTTCAGAAAGAGTAGACCCCTTCCCCGCCATTCAGTTATTGCGGTATGGATTGTTTTGGTCCATTTATAGTTAAACAGGGACGAAACACTTACAAACGATATGGCCTCCTTGTCACATGTTTCTCTTCTCATGCAATACACATTGAGATGCTGACCGACCTGTCCACAGACATCTTTATCAATGGGTTGCGCTGTTTCATCTCCATGCATTAGTGCGGTCAGACAGATAAAGTCAGATCAAGGAAGTAATTTCATTGGAGCTCGAAATGAACTGACGCGGAAGCGTTAAAGGAAGTTGATCCAGAACGAGTAGCCGCATTTCTGTCAAACAAACAGTGCGACTTCATTATGAATGCACCGCATTCGAGTCATGCTGGAGGAGTGTGGGAGCGACAGATCAGGACAATAAGGGCTGTCCTTAACACCACTCTTTCACTTTCCCCAGGAAGGATAGATGATTCTGCTCTTCGTGCCTTCTTTTATGAAGTAATGGCAATAGTAAACAACAGGCCCCTCACTGTCACAAATTTAAGTGATCCAAACGGTCTAGAGCCCCTCACGCCAAATCACTTGCTTACACTTAAATCCACAGTAGCGCTACCACCACCAGGCAAGTTTACTAGAGAAGATATGTACACACGCAAAAGGTGGCGACAGGTACAATTTCTAGCTGAGCAGTTTTGGAGCCGTTGGTGTAAGGAATATCTTGGCAATATCGCCACAAGACAACGCTGGCATGTCCCAAAAAGAAACCTGCAAATAGGCGACATAGTGATGATGAAAGATGAAGACTTGCCTAGAAATGAGTGGCGGCTCGGAAGAGTGTTGGAGACTACAGCAAATAGGGATGGGCTAGTTAGAAAGGTTAAGATACAGTCGGGAGACAAAAATCTGAATGAGAAGGGTGAGCGTATCAGCAAGCCATCAGTAGTTGAACGTCCCATACAAAAGCTAGTTTTATTAATGGAGACTTAAGAATTGAGATTAGAATGTTTTACTAATTCTGCCTACTGAATATGCTTTGTGTTGAAAATTCAGTTCATGATTTAAAAGGTGTCAATTCATGATTTCAGTGTGTATGACAGTGTGTTTAAGGTCAATACATGATTTCTCAGTGTGTTAATGTATATAACCTTCAAATGTATTCACTGATGTTTTGATTATATTGAATGTTTAGCCAGGGTTATTTTCTATGGAAATCATTCGTACCAGTTGTAAATGTGAACTCATGATTTGGTGGCAACCCTGTTAAATAAGTGTGTTTATATACTATGTGTATATACTTTTATAGTTTGTTTATGCATAGTAATGTTAAAACTTGTAAAAGGGACAAAGGACTTTTATTGAGCACTTCACTTCAAATGACTTTTATTTTGACATGATCCTACCATGCACTTCTACGGAAGGAAGCTGCCTGTGTCAGAACGAACAGTACTGTGAAGCTGAATGGAATGTGAAGCTGGAACTGAATGCATGTTAAAATATTTTGTAGTTTAAAGAAAAGTTTGCTCCTTTACTGGAGAGTTGACAAGCTCTTACGGTGTTTGCAGGTGTTTACAAGTGGTTAAAGAGTTTATGAAAGTTATTAGTCTACGTATTACGTTGTTACACGGCTTTACTCAACTTCTGTGTAGGCTAATAAACTAAAGTGAACTTCGTGCAACATCAGTCTTCGAGCCATCTTTCAGTAGAGGTAGCTACACACTCATTGGCCTGTAGATGGCGGTGCACACATATACACATGCACATACACACAGGTACGCACATACTATCGGTATTAGAACGGCCGATACATAATTACAAATTCAGTAGGATTAAAAGAAAGCCAAATATTCATCATCATCATCATCATGGCTGCATTTCCAGTATTGGCGATAAGTAGTCATTTGTCCACCGATGGCGATCGTTGCAGTGAGGCGTAATTTTGTTGGAAGTTAAAAAGTGGGTTGGGAAAACAATGGACGCTTCCTACAAGGACTGTAGTTTACAGAGCGAACATCTAATAAGGATAGGGCGATGTTCACATGAAATGTAATTCCCATTTCTTCTTGAAGCGAAATAAATCTTAGAATGTTTATCGGACATGCTTGGTTTTTTTACCAGATGCGTTAATCTTATAATATCAATAAGGACCTAGGTACAATAATGTTACCGTTAAGCGTTGGTTGAGTGATGGAGGCCAATTTGATTGCATTTGTAGAAAACTATAAATGCGGTTATACCAAACAAATTGATAGCAGCACTGTAATTGTATCTTTCGACTGTCATTTGTTGCCGATGCTAAAAAAATCAGTCTGTGCAATGGAAGATTTACCAACGTTACACCCGGTCTGATACAGTTTGCACAATAACATCGTGAGGCTGAGGCGCCTGTTTATTTGTTTGAAGTGTGTGCAGGGTGTGAGAGGGGAATCGATGTGCTTTGATTCCAGCTTGGTAGTTGTAGTCTGTGAGATTAAAAAGCATGTGTGTGTGAAGTATCCAAACAATGAAACCTTCATTTCATTATGTCTGCTTTAGCAACACACAGAACAGAGCCTATGGCAGGGCATACAGGACATCACTGACTACAAGCCTGCGCCACGGAGCTGTGAGAACAACACCTCTCTGCTAAATGACCTGAACAGTTTTTTCGCCCGTTTTGAAGCACAAAATGACACTCACCCACAGAAAACCCCACCTCCCCCCCACGACCAACCCCTGTACCTGTCCTCTGCCAGCATGAAGAGGACACTAGCCACCATTAACCCACGCAAAGCAGCAGGCCCAGACAACATACCAGGGACTAGTGTTGAAGGGACTGTGCAGAAGAGCTGAAGGATGTTTTTACAGACATTTTCAACACCTCTCTGGAGCAAGCAGTCATCCCATCACTTTTCAAAACTGCCACCATCATACCCGTGCCAAAGAAATCATCACCATCATGCTTCAATGACTACCGTCCTGTAGCACTCCGCCCATAATCATGTGCTTGAGCGGCTAGTCATGTACACATCAAAGCCACCCTACCCCCACCCTGGACCCCTTCCAGTTTGCATACCGAGCCAAAGCGATCCACGGAGGATGCAATCTGCTCTGCCCTCCATCCAGCCCTCACCCACTTAGACAATAAAGACTCATATGTGAGAATGCTGTTCATAGACTTCAGTTCAGCATTCAATACCATAATACCACAACAACTCATCAGCAAACTGGACAAGCTAGGATTCAGTACCTCCCTCTGCAACTGGCTGCTGGACTTCCTGTTGCAGAGCAGTGCGATGTCAGGGACAACACCTCAAGCACTCTGACCCTGAGCACGGGGGCCCCTCAGGGTGTGTGCTCAGCCCCTGCTCTTCACACTGCTAACACACATGACTGTACAACCACTCACAGCTCCAACCATCTGGTGAAGTTTGTGGACGACACAACACTGGTGGGCCTCATCACTAAGGGGCGATGAGGCTCACTACAGAGAAAAAAAGTAGACCTGCTGGCTAAATGGTGCAAAGACAACAACCTCCTGCTAAATGTCAGCAAGACCAAGGAGATTGTTGTCAACTTTCAGAGAGGCCACAAACAACTGCCACCACTGTCCATCGACGGAGATGCTGTGGAGAGAGTGAGCAAAGCACTAATGATTGTCAAGGATACAATCCACCCTGCACCACGAACTGTTCAGCCTCCTGCCCCTCTGGAAGCGGTACAGGAGCCTCCGGCCCCACACCACCAGACTGGCAAGTAGCTTCATCCACCAAGCAATCAGGATGCTGAACACTCTACCCACTCTCCCATCACTGACAGCTCCCCCCACCCACCAGCCAGCCAGGAACCTAGGGAAACTGGGATCCTGTCTACCCTAACCCCCCCCCCCCCCCCCCCCCAACACCGCCCTGTGGAACTGCACTGTGACTGCGCGAGCCCTAACGTGTTGCTGCTTCACATCAAGCCTGATATACTTGAAATTACTGCATACTGCATATCAATGTAAATATACAGGTCCACACAAGCACAAGTTTAAACTTCATGAAACTGTTAAGACTATATAAATATACAACACAACTACCTCTATTTTTTTTTTTTTTATATATATGTCCTATATTTCTATTTTGATACATACATGTTTTATATTTCAGTCTTGCACTTTAATTTAATGTTTATTGTCTATGGCTATGTCTATAGTATGTCTATGTCTGTATTTAAAGTATGTCTATGTCTGCATGGGAAAGTAAGAAACAAAATTTCAATTCTTTTTATGACCAGTGCATGTAAAGAAATTGACAATAAAAGCCGACTTGACTTGACTTGACTTGACTTGACACCTTAAGCTACTGTGTAGTGGGCCCCATTTAGAAGTGGCTACCCCATTTAGAAGTGGCTACATTCGCGCTTTCCTTGACTCATGGAGCTGCGTGAATTTTATTACAACTTTTTGCACGATTTGGCAGTTTAAGTCCGCTTGATACTGTAAGGCGTAAGCCATTGGTTTCCAAAGGAGATTTTATTTGTGTCGCCAGCATAGCCTATTGACAATTTATGTTGTAAATAGGCCTACCTTATAGGCCTACCTGTAGCTTAGGGAAGCTAACAGCTTTCTATTAGGATCTAGTTTGTTAGTTACAGTTTTGTCATAACTCCCTGATGCATTTTTGCATTTAGAATAGCCAGAGCGTGGATATCTCAATCGGAAAATTAAACAATATCGGGCGCCTATGGACTAAGCTGGGTGAACCCAGGCTGATCTGGCCGCTATTTATTTTTTGATTTCTTAAAAGATTGAGCTTGGTCTGGTGAAAGCCAGACAAGCCATGGACCTCAGTTACACAATGCAAGGGAACATGAACATCAGCCTATTGTATATTTGCACGAACAACAACGGACAACAGCTCTTCAACTTTGGCCCGTTAAAATGTGTATGAACAGTCTAGCGACGCATTTCATCAAGGCCCATTTGGACTTGTCAGTTATTTGCACCACTGGTTAGATGTAAAACAGCATTTCGTTTCAGACTACTGTTACTTAATTTGTGCATTGACAATAAAGTATTACATGAACTAAAGATGACTAAAATCTTATGCAGAAGAAGAAACATTCACAAAAAATCCATCTATCCAAAAATGACCTTTGTTTTTGATAGCTGTTGAAAACGGCATGGAACTGACAGATGTTTTTGTTTATTTAATTTATTGATAAATAAATAAATACATAAATAAATAAAAAATAACATTATGCTGATACCTTTTGCTTTTCCCAAATACAATGTAGCCTACAGGTGTAAGTGACCTTTCATCAATCCAGTTGCAATGGATGAACTGCCCTACTTGTGATTGTTTAGAGTTTTTAAAGGTTTTATAACAATGCTACAACTTCTTTGGCTATTCTACAATCTATTCACCTTTTCAGCGCCAGTAGGCTACTTTCTGTGCAGCCGCACACACACACACAGGCATGCCAAACAAGTTTCAAGAGTGGGGGATGGAGTAAAAGATGGAGACACATTGATTAGTGTGATTTATTTTCGCGGAAAGGATGTACAGGACTGAGCGGCAGTCATATTTTGTACCGCTATGCGGTACATCTAGTTTTGAATAATTTTTGATGGTGTTTATAATGATTTCTACAATGTTTTACTGCTTTTAAACTATAATTGTTAGAGTAAGTGATCTTTTCTTGTTGTGGACCCCAGGAAGAATAGCTCGTCCCACTTTGGTGACCGCTAATGGGGATCCATTTAACAATAAGCAGCTTTAGAAGCCTTACAGGTCACAAGAGACTGTAGTTTGGGAAGAGGAACTGTAATGTGAGATTTTAATATCCAATTTAAATCAAGTGACCCCATTTATTTTTGGTAGCTGCCAAACAGTAGAACAGCATTGTTACTTTATTCTTTGGAAGTGACAAAGAAAATGTGTATGTGTGTGTGTGTGAGAGAGAGAGAGCGAAAGAGAGAGAGAGAGAGAGAGAGTGAGTGTGTGTGTGTGTGTGAGAGAGAGAGCGAAAGAGAGAGAGTGAGTGTGTGTGTGAAAGAGTGGGTGTGTGAGTGTGATGGGGGTGGCCATGTAATAAAAAAGGCACATTCAGTAGCTGAGATTCACTCTTGAAATCGGCGATCATAAGCAGAGGGACCATGTGCACAGGTAAGCATGCAGGTGTGCTGCTCCTCGCCTTATGGACGACTCTGAGACTCCTGGCAGGTACGTGCCCATAAGCCCATAACTCAATCTGAACGTACATTTCAGCTTGATGCGCATGCTGTAGTGAGTACGGTAGATAAGTATGTGTCATTCTGTAGTGAGTACGGTAGATAAGTACGTGTCATTCTGTAGTGAGTACGCTAGATAAGTATGTGTCATTCTGTAGTGAGTAAGGTAGATTAGTATGTGTCATTCTGCAGTGAGTACAGTAGATAAGTATGTGTCATGTATATGGGGCATCTGCAGGCACAGTGGCTACCCATGAATATACTGGATGAATATAGGAAGACACAAATTATTCAAATACAATTGAACTGTGAGCTCACATAAAGGTCTTACTCACTAACATGGCATTGCCTTTGGCATGACATAAATGAACAATTAACTTGTCAATGGAAAATGGAGCATTTAGAAATAGCAGGAAAATCCTGTTTTAACCCTTTTTTGTGTCATTGTCTGGAATGAACTACCTTGGTGGTCTTTGACAAAACCAGTCAGGACAACAGCACCTGTTGCTCGGGGCTGATTTGATGTGCCACTGCGGATCTTATAGAAGAAGATGACGGTCTTGTTTTTTTCTCTCTCAGGTTTACCTGACCCAGCTACTGCAGAATGGCTAAATCAAAGTGAGCATCACCCTTCAGATTGTAAAATGGTTGATTACTTTCGGTGTCACTTAAACATCTGCAGTTGTATTGTTTTGTATAAGGTGGCAGTTAAAAGATATTTTACAAAGTATTACACTTATATGAGATAAGTATTTCGTTTTTAAGTATTAAGCTTATATGAGAAGTATTTAGTTGTTACCCTGAGGCTGGCTCTTGAGGATAAATCTGCTTTTAAGTATTACGCTTTTATGAGATTATTTTGTTTATGAGAAGTACTTCGTTTTTAAGTATAAAGCTTATATGAGATAAGTAGTTTGTTTTTAAGTATTAAGCTTAGATGAGAAGTATTTAGAAACATGTACGGCTGGTACACATACACTGCGTCTGTTTGGTTTATTGGTCAAGCATGTCCTGAAAAATTAAAGTGGCACACACACACACATTGGTTTCTGTGTGCAGGAGAGTGTAAGACATATGGCAGTGGCATGGTCCAGCCCTTTAACGGCAGCGCGTACCACGTGAGGACATCCTGCTCCGTCACCCTCGTCCACTTCACCCACCAGAGCGTCGACTGTGACATCACCGCCCAGCGAGGGCCCAGCGGACTGCTGAACCGCGTCGAGGTCGTCGTCAACAAAGTCCGAACTAACATCCTGGACGGGACTGTCTTTGTGGAGGCCCAAAAGTAGGGAGGCTGCTATCATGTGTGTGTGTGTGTGCACGTGTGTGTATGTTGATCTCTGGTTTCTGTGTGTCAGGGTGTCTCTGCCATACGACCCCTAAGTGTGTGTGTGTGTGTGTGTGTGTGTGCGTGCATGAATGCGTGCGTACGTGTGTGTGTGTGTGTGTGTGCATGTGTGCGTGCATGCGTCCATGTGTGCGTGCGTGCGACCGTGTGTACGTGTGTATGTTGATCTCTGGTTTCTGTGTGTCAGGGTGTCTCTGCCATACGACCACACCTACCAGCACGTGTTCCACTACGGAGTCCACACCAGACTGAGGAGCAAGGTCCTGCCACTGACCATCACCTGGCACAGCACCGCCATGGGCATCGATGCCCTCTGGGTGAGGCCGGGGGACAGACAGACGGATAGACAAAAACAAACATAAACACTTGTTTGTTTGTTTGCTTTATCGATGCCATCTGGCTGAGGCCGAGAGGACAGCGAAAGACATATTTAAAGATTACAAAGGAAAAATAGAAAGAAAAAAATAATATATATATATATATATATATATATATATATTCATACATTATTATATATATATATATATATATATGATATACTGTGTAATATGAATAATGTATGAATACAAATAGAGAGATTAGATGTTATTATATGGCTCTTCGGAATGCTTCAGAAAGTTCCATTAACATGCCATTCCCGTATAGTGACGGAAAAATGAATGACCACTGGCAATGGCAACAGGTAATTAGTGATTAGATGTTGAATGGCAACAGGTACTATATATATTACTATAAAGCACCAATGTACAATGTTTTGATGAATACATTCATATATGTATACAGTTATACAACACTGTACATATAAACAGGATGCTGTTATTTAGTATTGTAGTGTTTTTAGCTATTTTTCTTTTGTTCTTTTGTTTCTTCACCTCTACTTGTCTGTTTGATTGTAACTGTCCTCTGTCCTTCTTCAGGTGCGACTACAGGGGAACAGCATTAGTGGAATGAAGGGACTGTGTGGACATCTAAATACTCCAGGTGTGTGTGTGTGTGTGTGTGTGTGTGTGTGTGAGAGAGAGAGAGATAGTGTTGTGTGTGTGTGTGTGTGTGTGTGTCAGGTAAAGGTGTGGTAACTGTGTTCTTTTTCCCCTCCAACCCAGCAAATCTCTGAGGCGGTGCTTGAGGACGACACGTGTGTGATCGAAGACTCACGTGAGAAGAACAACATGGTATGAGTGTGATTGTGTGTGTGTGTGTGTGTGTCATTCATTTACCTTCGTCATTTAAATCAGTGTTTGCAAGTGTATGTGTATATGCAAGTATGTGGATCTCTCTCTCTTTTTTTTCTCTCTCTCTCTCTCTCACACACACACACACACACACACACACACACACACACACAGATTAATATCAATCAGTGTTTCAGCTAAAGCGTTACAGGTGCAGATCTCTCAGTCCTGCTGCTGCGTTGCTCTTCTCTGCTATGTTGTGTACAGGTGTACTAAAAGCAGATGTGTCTGTCTAGGTGTAAACTCCGGTCTGTCCAGGTGTATTAAACTTAGGTGTGTCTGTACAGGTGTACTAAACTCAGATGTGTCTGTACAGGTGTACTAAACTCAGGCGCGTCTGTCCTGGTGTACTAAACTCAGATGTGTCTGTCCTGGTGTACTAAACTCCGGTCTGTCCAGGTGTATTAAACTCAGGTGTGTCTGTACAGGTGTACTAAACTCAGATGTGTCTGTACAGGTGTACTAATCTCAGGCGCGTCTCTCCAGGTGTACTAAACTCAGGCACGTTTGTACAGGTGTACTAAACTGAGGTGCGTCTGTACAGGTGTACTAAACTGAGGTGCGTCTGTACAGGTGTACTAAATTCAGGCACGTCTGTCCAGGTGTACTAAACTCCGGTCTGTCCAGGTGTACTAAACTCAGGCGCGTTTGTACAGGTGAACTAAACTCAGATGTGTCTGTCCAGGTGTACTAAACTCAGGCGCGTCTGTCCAGGTGTACTAAACTCAGGTGCGTTTGTACAGGTGTACTAATCTCAGGTGCGTCTGTACAGGTGTACTAAACTCAGATGTGTCTGTACAGGTGTTTCTCAGCTCACGTGCGCTTTCGTCCTCCAGGCGTGCGGGGATTTCATGTCCCATGCCATATCCTGCCTGATGAACCGGGCCGAGGCCTACTTCCACCTGTGCCAGCAGAACGCCTATGGCTGGGCAGGTAGTGCTCACATCACCTGTCCCTTCTTCTGGGATGTCGCTCAGAGGTGTGGACCGGCCAGCAACCTCTGGGATGTGTGGAGAAATGTCACACAATGCCGTGAGTACCTTACCTGCCTTACCTACCTTCCTTCTTTTACCTGTCTTACCTACCTTATATACCTTACCTTTCTTACCTGCCTTATATACCTTACCTTTCTTACCTGCCTTATATACCTTACCTTTCTTACCTGCCTTATCTGTCTTACCTCTCTTAAAAGTAAAGTGACTGGTAAAGACAAAGCCTTGAGTATCCTACCTCATCATTCAGCCAGATATTTCCATCATTATGTACCTGGATCTGAGAGGTCATTATGTACCTGGCTCTGAGAGGTCATTATGTACCTGGCTCTGGATCTGAGAGGTCATTATGTACCTGGCTCTGAGAGGTCATTATGTACCTAGCTCTGAGAGGTCATTATGTACCTAGCTCTGAGAGGCTCTTTGGCTTTTACCTGGACAGGTAGACACAGGTAGACAGGTGCTGCAATAGACAATAGACACACAGACACACACACACACACACACACACACACACACATACACACAGATATACACACAGATACACACACACACACACACACACACACACACACACACACACCCACACAGACAAAACACACACACACACACACACACACACACACACACACACACACACACACACAGACACACACACACACACACACACACACACAGATACACACACACACACAGAGATACACACACACACACACAGATACACACAGATACACACAGATACACACACACAGATACACACACACACACACACACACAGAGATACACACAGATACACACATACACAGATACACACACAGATACACACACACACACACACACACACACACACACACCCAAACACCACACACACACACACACACACACACAGAGATACACACACACAAACACACAGACACACACACACACACACAGATACAGACACACACACAGATACAGATACACACACACACACACACACACACACAGATACATAGCACGTGAGCCATTCATCTCGTTCTCCTGTCACCTCCAGCCGCCCCGGACTGCCCAGGAGAGCTGACCTATCAGGAGCTGGGAAACGCCTTTACCCCCACCTGCTCCAACCCCACCTCCCGAGCGGGCGACCAGGACGTGACCAGCACCTGTGTGTGCCCACAAGGTCAGAGGTCATGACCTTTAGGCCCAGCTGATGTCATCTGAGAGGCCCTTAGAACATACCACCACCATACACTACACACTTACACTAACTCTACAATGATCTGCTGAGGGACATTTTCTTTATTACAGTGCATGAAAATGCACTGTACTGTTCTTCCTAGGCTTCTTATTTTTCCGCTAACGCATTTAATGCAGCTTCAACGTAGAAACTTCATTCAAACTATGTTATGTAGGTCTTACTTAGGACATGGGGGCTTTGTATTTTTCATCTTTGTAACTTTTATACTTTTTAAACTATTAATTAAAAACTACTCAAAATTTCCCCATAGACTTAACATGGGCTGATGACATCACAATGGACTAATTAACTTGATTTGCACCTGTATCATCTTCCAGCTGCTCATCTAGGCCCCATCAAAGAATCAGTTCAACTGATTGCACCTGTATCAACTGCTTTCTACTGAACTAGACCAACTCTCTCTGTGTTTCTCCATTCTACAAGGATATAAGACACATTTCATCCAACTTTCTATCCATTCATCCTCTTCAAACCATTCACTCATCCACCCATTAAACTATCCATCAACATCCATTAAACAATCTGCCTATCAACATCCATTCAACTTTCTGTCTATCAACATCCATTACACTATCTACATTTAACTTTTAAACTATATACTCTGTCTCAGGCTTTAAGCATACAATATGGCTCTATTAAGACTGCCGTTAAGCAATTAGAATCCTAGGCCAGGTGGCCAGGCCACCTGCACCCTATCAGTTTCTCAGGCTAACCTTTTAAACTATCCACCTATTTGACTGTTCAGTCAGTCCAACTATATTAAACCTCATCTACCTAGTTCAGTCATTCCAACTATATTAAACCTCATCTACCTAGCAAATAATTTAACCTTTTACACTATCCACCTATTTAACCGTTCAGTCATTCCAACTATATTAAACCTCATCTACCTAGTTCAGTCATTCCAACTATATTAAACCTCATCTACCTAGCAAATAATTTAACCATTTGAACTATCCATCTATTTAACTGTCCAGTCATTCCAACTATATTAAACTTTGTCTACCTAGCAAATAATTTAACCTTTTAAACTATCCACCTATTTAACTGTTCAGTCAATCCAACTATATTAAACCTCATCTACCTAGTTCAGTCATTCCAACTATATTAAACCTCATCTATCTAGCTCAGTCATTTGAACTATATTAAACCTCATCATGTTGGTTGCCAATTAGCACATCATCTGTTTTAACAATATATTTCACACCATATGTTTTGCATTTTCATGCACTGGTAATTCCCTGGAATTGCGTTTTCTAGTTCATTTTCATGCACTGTACTGTTCTTCCTAGGCAACTTCAACAACTTCTTCTTCCGCTTACCACTTTTTCCGTACGCAATTTCTCTTGAACAGTTTAACTTAGAAACTTCGTTCAAACTTTGTAACGTAGGTCTTCAAACGGACCAAGCTGCTATGTCTTTTCAACTTTTATACTTTTTAAACTATTAAAGAAAAACTTTTAAAAAATCCCCATAGACTTAACATTGCCGATTGTGACATCATAATACGGCCGTTAAGCAATTAGAATCATATAGCAGGTGTTCAGGCCACCTGCAGCCTCAGGCTTTAAGCATACAATCTGGGTCAATTAAGACTACACATCCTATTCAACTGTTTCCTCTGCCCAAAACTGTTTCAAAATAAAAGTCCTCACTACAATAATCCACTGTTAAACAATGTAACCCATTAAACTACTGAACTTTTTACATTCAACTTTTAAACGGTCTACTTTTAAACTATCATTAAACTATCTATCTATTAAACTAGCTGTCTATCAACAACTTTTAAACTATCTACATTCAACTTTTAAACTTTTAAACTATATACATTCACTAGCAGTCTATCAACAACTTTTAACTTGTCAACTGTCAACATTTTTCATCAACTATGACTCCTACCCACTGTAGCTAGTTAGCATGTTAGCATTGCTAGGTTAGCTAAGTCACATGGTTAGCCAAAACTGCTAAAATAGGTTAGCATGCTAGCATGTAACAAGCATGCTAGCTAGTTAGCATAACTGCTAAAAATGATTAGCTAAGTTAGCTAAGTAACATGGTTAGCATGCTAGCATGTTAGTTAGCATTTTTAGCAAAACTGCTAAAAATGATTAGCTAGGTTAGCTAAGTAACATGGTTAGCATAGTTAGCATGTTAGTTAGCATAGTTAGCATAACTACTAAAAATGATTAGCTAAGTAACATGGTTAACATAGTTAGCATGTTAGTTAGCATAGTTAGCATAACTACTAAAAATGATAAGCTTGGTTAACTAAGTCACATGGTTAATATAGTTAGCATGTTAGCATTGCTAGAATAGTTAGCATGTTTAGCAAAACTGCTAGAAAATGTTTAGCAAAACTGCTAGAAAATGTTAGTTAAGTTAGTTAAGTAGCATGGTTAACATGTTAGCATTGCTAGCACTACTATAAAACATTAGCTAAGTAGCATGGTTAGCAGAATTACAAATCTTAGCATAACTGCTAGCAAACATTAGAGCCATTCCAACTTTCAGTTATCGTCAAATATCTACCTATACACAGCCATTAAACTATTTGAATATCAACATTCATTAAACTGCTAGAAAACGTTAGCTAAGTAGCATGGTTAGCAGGTTAGCATTGCTAGCACTGCTATAAAACATTAGCTAAGTAGCATGGTTAGCATAGTTAAAAATCTTAGCATAACTGCTAGCAAACATTAGAGCCATTCCAACTTTCAGTTATCATCAAATATCTACCTATACACAGCCATTAAACTATTTGAATATCAACATTCATTAAACTTCCAGTCTGTCTATCATTAAACTATCTATTAAACTAGCTGTCTATCAACAACTTTTAAACTATCTACATTCAGCTTTTAAACAGTCTACTTTTAAACTATCAATTTTTATTAAGCTATGCAACCACCATGTCTATCCTAGCATCACCGTAGTAACCATCTCTGTATTATCTGTTTCAACTATACATGATATTTTACATCACAACTTTAGCATTTTCATGCACTGGTAATTCCTTGGAATTGCATTTCTAGTTATTATTATTCTTCTAACGCTTTTTCCGTGTTTAATGCTGCTTCAACCGTTTAATGTAGAAACTTCATTCAAACTGTGTTACGTAGGTCTTACTTAGGACAGGTGTGGAATGTATTTTTCATATTTGTAACTTTTATACTTTTTGAACTATTAATTAAAAACTATTAAAAATGTCCCCATAGACTTAACATTGCCGATTATGGCATCACAATAGGGCACTTGGAATCCTATGCCAAGTGTTGCCGGCCACCTCCAGCAACTGTCTGTCTCAGGCTTTAAGCATACAATCTGGCTCTCTTAAGACTACAGATCCTGTTCAACTGTTTCCTCTGCCCACAACTGTTTCAAAATAAAAGTCTCCACTACAATAATTCCCTATTAAATAATTTAACCATTTAAACTATCCAACTATTTAACTGTTCAACTGTTTCCATAGCAACCAAGATAATTATACTAGCAAACCACTGTAGTAACTCCTTTTTTTCTGATAGTAGCCACCATGGACACCCTAGCAACAACCTAGCAACGACTTCAAGTACCCTAGCAACAGCCTAGCAACCACATTCACAGTTAAAACCTAGCAACCAACATCATTAACCTAGCAACCAGCATAGCAACCACCATAACTACTCTAGCAACAGTCAGTTGTTATCAATTTTGACTCCCGTCAACTGTTTCCCCTGACCACAACTGTTTCAAAATAAAACTCCTCACTACAATAATTCCATTTTAAATAATTTAACCATTTTAACTATCCAACTATTTAACTGTTCGGCCATTCCAACTGTCAGTCGTCATCAACTACAACTCCCGCCAACTGTTTCCTCTGTCCTCAACAACTTCAACTTAAAAATAAGTCCTCAATACAATAATTCGCTATAAAATAATTTAACTATTTAAACTACTCAACTATTTAACTGTTCGGCCATTCCAACTGGCTTTTTTCTCTATCTGACCTCCATCTTTTTACTTAGATTATATTTTAGACAATATATTTAACAATATTTCATTCCGCAACCATTTTTCCATTTTCATGCACTCGTAATTCCCTGGAATTACATTCTCTAGTTAATAATTGATCTTTTATTTAGCTGGATATTGATTATTCATTCAGTCATTAATCCATTGCCTGTAAATGTTACCAAGAGATTAGTGTGCATGAACAGTAACTTTAGATAAGACTATGTTAACAGACAGCGCTAACGTTAAGTTCCATTCGTTTTTGCATAAATATTTTGCATTTAAGACGTTTTAACACATCCATTCTATGAGGTGTTGACAATAGGTAAGGTATTGAATGACAGTGCTGTGTGTTGTGTTCAGTTACGGTACTGAATGACCATGCTATGTGTTTGTGTATGTTTGAGGTTTTATTGTTAGTGTTTTTTGTGTTCAGGTAGGGTACTGAATGACCATGTGTGTGTGTGTGTTTGAGGTTTTATTGTTAGTGTTTTTTGTGTCAAGGTAGGGTACTGAATGACCATGCTATGTGTGTGTGTGTGTGTTTGAGGTTTTATTGATAGTGTTTTTTGTGTTCAGTTACGGAACTGAATGACCATGCCATGTGTGTGTGTGTTTGAGGTTTTACTGTTAGTGTTTTTCGTGCTCAGGTAAGGTACTGAATGACCATGCCATGTGTGTGTTTGAGGTTTTATTGTTAGTGTTTTTTGTGTTCAGGTACGGTACTGAATGACCATGCCGAGGGCCACGACTGTGTGAGTGTGGCTGAGTGTCCCTGTGTGTACGGCGGCAGCAGCTACCCACCAGGAACCCACAGAGGAACCAAGTGCCAGACATGGTGAGGAACTAATGTAGAGTACTGGAACCATATACGTACCAGACATAGTGAGGAACTACTTAAGCAACCAAATGCCAGACATGGTGAGGAAATACTGTAAAGTACATGAACCAAATACCACACATTATTAGGAACTAATGTAGACTACATGAACCAAATACCAGACATTATGAGGAGCTAATGTAGAGATGAGGAACCAAATGCCAGACATTGTGACAAAGTACTTAAGGATCCAAATGCAGTCATGGTGAGGAAATACTGTAAAGTACATGAACCAAATACCAGACATTATGAGGAACTAATGCAGAATACAGGAACCATATACCAGACATGGTGAGGAACTAATGTAGAGTACAGGAACCATATACCAGACATGGGGAGGAACTACTTTAGTATAGAGCAGGGCTGTTCAGTACCAAGTGGGCCAGACAGGAAAACACTGGGTCTTCGTGTGCCACCCAAAATATGGTGTTGCTAAAATGACTATTGTGGTTATAAGAGACATGTGTTCATTGGTATCCAGCTACGTTTAATAAATTCAGTTAAATATATTCACAAACACTGGATGTGGTGGACCTTCCTTTATTCTGAGATCAATAGGCTCTCAAAACAATTTCAAACAGAAATAAGGTACTTATAGAGCAGGTCTATATAAATTATTTGTCAAATAAACCAGTAAAACAGTATCATGGGATGGAATTTATAACATAGCTGTCATAGCTCATATTTTTAAAAGAAACCATTGAAACAGTAGGCTATCCTGACAAATAATAAGTAGCATTCAAGTCATAGGCTAACTATCATTAACATTAAACTTCTGTCATATTTCATATTTGTAAAATAAACCACAGTGAAACGTCTTGACAATAAACATCTTTCAAAATTGTAACTGTATCCCTCTCACTCAGACACTCACTCACTCTCTCTTTCTCTCTCTCTCTCTCTCATCTGTCTCTCCCTGCCAGTGAGTGTGTGTCTGGAAAATGGCGGTGTTCTGAAGACATCTGTCCTAAGAAATGCTCCGTTGAGTCCCAGTTTATGACGTCTTTCGATGGCAAACACTTCAGACTGCCAGGCAAATGCTCTTACATGGCAGCACAGGTTTGTGGGAAATTAATTGGGATGGAGATTTCAGCTTTCTTGACCCACACTGGACCTCTAAACTAGAAAAGGTGTAAAGTAGTTTAACGATTTATACAGCTTTGTTCCATCAGTGTGTGAGTGTCTGTGTTAGAGAGAGAAAGTCTTTGTCTCCCCTGGTGTGCAGGGCTTGAATGCTTGTGTTAGAGAGATAAAGAGAGAGGGTGTGTGTGTGTGTGTGTGTGTGTGTG
Organism: Alosa alosa; assembly: GCF_017589495.1. Taxonomy (NCBI): domain Eukaryota; kingdom Metazoa; phylum Chordata; class Actinopteri; order Clupeiformes; family Clupeidae; genus Alosa; species Alosa alosa. The sequence continues at coordinate 30,260,770 of NC_063205.1, read as the reverse complement.
TGTGTGTGTGTGTGTCTGTGTGTAAGTGCTCTAAGACTACCTTTGTCTCCTCTGCTGTGTGCAGGGCTTGAACTGGACACTCACGGTGCACTTTTCAGAGAGTGCCATCAAACTGCAGAGAGTGGAGTTGAAGATTTACCATGTAAGTCAGGAGAGTTACATGTTTCCAACTTTTTCATCGGTACTATGTACTGCAGTGTCATGTTTCCCTGGGAACTAGACACATGCTTGATCCTCTCTTGCATTCTCAAGGTTCCGTAATGTCTCATGAAATAATTTCAAACCTAAATTCCCTTTTCTTTGTATTGGTCAGGAGAGCTATGTCTTCTCCCTCTCAAGGGTGATGTTTCAGAAAGAAGAAATCAGAGAGTTGCATCGAACTGGTAGGAAACCAGAAACACTTTACCTGAATGCAGCTTCATAAGATTAACAAAACCACAACTTAAAAACATCATGCTGCTTCATTGGACTATCATAACCACGTCATAAAGACATTATGTTGTTCATATGAATTAACATTGCCACGTAATAAAGCCATTATGCCAGGGGTCTCAAACTCAAATGAGCTGGGGGCCAATTCTGCCAACGTCATCTGATTGGAGGGCCAGCTATTTCTGAAAATGCAATGTTCTTTTTTTCAAATACCACACAAAACTGCAAACAGAAAGTGCAAGTGTTTTTATCTAGTTTTAGACACCTGTGCTAGCAACCTTAGCTTATAAATAAAATAATGATAAAATAAATATTAATACAAATTATAAAATAAATGAAAAACATAAAAACAGGTGTGTGTGTTTCACACCAAATAAAAATATTTCCTCTCATAACTTTTTCCATGGCTTGAAAGTGGTCAGAGATGAAGTCCTACTGTAAATGTAAAAATCTTTGAGTAAAACAAAAGTTTATGAAGGGGGTAAATTTACCCATGTAATTTGTCACTGGATGGCAAGCACCTCAAATTATGCACCTTTCAGTAAATACTGGATGAACATATTTAAGCAAGTTTACTTTCCTTTTTTCATATTACCCACATAACAAATTAACAGGAAAACACCTAAGATGTATACCAACACCTAATATGTTGTGGTTTAGTAATAGATTACTACAATATAGGCCTACAATAAAGTATTCTGGTCAAACAGTTCCTATCGCGGGTAATCTGCAGTACCCAGAAGTTAGCATCATATTGCGGTTGACTTTGTATTTCTTTAGAGCCCTATTTCTACTAGCCCTGCTGTCTGTACCACATCCATTACGGACACTATCATCACGATTACCACTGCAACCTCCAAGCTATGTTGGGCAGAGAGGGTCGAAACAAGCATGGTATGCTTAGTGGACACCGTTGTATACACGCACCTCCATTCACAGACGCACCGTGACTATCACTGTCATAGACGATCGATCATAATCTCCAAAAGGATATTCTCCTTCAGAATTAGAATAGGTGAATAACATAGCTTACCTAAGACTTCATCGCACGTGAACCAACATTTGGTGTAGGCCTATTTCTGCTTAATTTCTGCTTCAATTTCTGCAACACTATGGCCTGCATCGCTTCCGCGTCATTTCATATGCACGTCTTTGTGTTTCTCGCGTGTAATACAAGTATTTCCTGAAAACTTTGCGCAGCGATTTGCGCAGTCTATTTTAATCAGTATCGTTGTTTGTCGCAATTAATAGCCTCAAGGGCCGGATTACATTATTATTTTGTCATACGTCGCGGGCCGGAATTGGGCAGGACGCGGGCCGGATTTGGCCCGCGGGCCGGGTGTTTGAGACCCCTGCATGTGGTACAGACAGCAGGGCTAGTAGAAATAGGGCTCTAAAGAACTACAAAGTCAACCGCAATATGATGCGAACTTCTGGGTACTGCAGATTACCCGCGATAGGAACTGTTTGACCAGAATACTTTATTGTAGGCCTATATTGTAGTAATCTATTACTAAACCACAACATATTAGGTGTTGGTATTCATCCAGTATTTACTGAAAGGTGCATAATTTGAGGTGCTTGCCATCCAGTGACAAATTACATGGGTAAATGTGCCTCTTCATAAACTTTTGTTTTACTCAAAGATTTTTACATTTACAGTAGGACTTCATCTCTGACCACTTTCAAGCCATGGCCTTTTGAAATTTTGATATAAAAATCCAATGGTGTTGCTTTCTTAACCCTGATGCCTAGTTTGCCAGGTTTAAAAAAGTTATGAGAGGAAATATTTTTATTTGGTGTGAAACACCATTTCATTTATTTTATAATTTGTATTAATATTTATTTTATCATTATTTTATTTATAAGCTAAGGTTGCTAGCACAGGTGTCTAAAACTAGATAAAAACACTTGCACTTTCTGTTTGCAGTTTTGTGTGGTATTTGAAAAAAAGAACATTGCATTTTCAGAAATAGCCGCCCTCCAATCAGATGACGTTGGCAGAATTGGCCCCCAGCTCATTTGAGTTTGAGACCCCTGCTTTAAAACGATTCCTCCTACCGTATTGGTATCTAATGTAGTGTTTTTTGAAATGTGAGGTGTACAGTTTGAACTCACCTGAATGCTTGTGTATTTTTCAGCGTTTGTCACCGTTTTCTGGCAGTCCTCCATGTTTGTTCAGGTCCTGGCCCTCTCAGGCCTTAGCATACAGGTGCAAATGGCCCCCGAGATCCAGGTCTACGTGTCCTTGCCTACAGAGCAAAATGGAACCACCACAGGTAAATTATATTGACTGCAGAGCTTATTATTAGTATAATGTAATTATCAATTCAATTCAATTCAATCCAGTCCTCACTCACAAGATGGTCCATAGCAAAGACAAATAAAAGTGATCTTGTAATAATAATAATAATAATATTAATAATAATCAGTATTTCAGTTATTTCTGGTTGCAGGTTGCTGCTGAGATTATTATTATATTGACAGTAGTCTATGCTACTAATCTGTCTTGTCTCTGTCTTGTTGTTTGTGTTTTATTTGTTTGTGGGAACTTAATCACCAGTGGGTCATGTGGAGATTAAATCAGGGCTGAACATGCTGTGTTATAATGGGCAGTGTCAAGTGTCTCTGTTCCGGTAATGACCGGATTATCCGTTAGTGATCTTCAGTGCTTTGTGTGTGTGTGTGTGTGTGTGTCAGGCCTTTGTGGGAACTTTAACGGGGACTCAGGGGATGACTTTACCACCAGCAGCGGCATAGTGGAGAACTCTGCGGAGCCCTTTGCCCTCTCCTAGTCCCTAGAGAGCTGTGAGCCCAACATCAACCCCCTCTGCAACATAACATGGACTCTGTTCTTCTCTACTCTACTCTATTCTACTCTCCTCTACTATATTTTACTCTATTCTACTCTACTCTATTCTATTCTACTATACTCTACTCTACACTCAGGGATGGGCATGAGTACTGACAGGGGGTCACCCCACGCCACTTTTATCAGTTATTTTTCCAAAATTGCCATATAATAAAGAGCATCCATCAAGCCTTTTGGATAACTGAAACTATATGATCATGGGAGAAAATAGTGCAAGACCATAGCGGTCATAGCCTATAGTGTTTAATAGACTAGCACATAGCGTTTAATAGAATAGTTGCATAGGCTACAATACAAGTAAATAGACTATAGTCATAAATAAACAGACTCACCACTAGCAGGCCTAGGCTACAGTTGAGTGCAAAATCTCATCATCACTGTGTCTTTCCATTCATTTCAAAATGTTCTTGTAAGATCCTGCTCAAAAGTCCATTGCACATAGGGCCTACTGATAATATTGCAACATTGAACGTAGGCTATGTGATCACTCAAACTGTTCTTTAAAGTACAGAACTAACTAACACATTTACGAAGTGGCTAGGTAGAGGCACCAAATGTGATGGAAAGATTAAGAGCGAACAGGACACTCGGCATGGCTTTTAGTATTTGTGCTGCTCTGACAGTCCACTTGACTGTTGGTCTACTGTATTTGAGTTTGGAGATGTACTGTTTTGCAGCGACAGGCTACGAATGCCGACTCCACAACTGTCACACTTCCCAGCCAGGCCATGATAGGCTTTTTGTCACTGCATCCAAAAATGTCTCCCTCTGGATAAAGCAGGTTAAGACCTGTGCCGCATTGCGCTCACTAAAGGGCGATTCCATCTCCCCTATTAAAGTAGCCCTGAAAAATGTTCGGTAACTCAAGAAACACTTCCTTAAGTATACTGACAGTATTTACTCTGTTGGTGTAATAGATTGCCCACTATGAATCTGTGACAATAACTCAGACAAACAATCCAAATGGATGACTTATTTAGGTAGCATTTTAACCTAACTAAGTTATTTAACACCATTTCTACCACACTTATGGTGAGTTTCATTACAGTTGAATAATTTTGTATACACCTGAAACTTGTGTGTGCACAACCTCTATCAATGTAAATACAAAAAAAAAAAAACATCAGTTTGTCACATTAATACCATCCTATCAGTTAAGCCAGCAATTAGAAGCCAATAATTCTGACATTATTAATCATTTCTTATTTAAAATGTACAAAATTGGAAATGTCCTTGTTTGAGGTATCTTGTCAAGACCAGAGCACTGAAATATTTCACAGGTCAGAGAGCTGTAACTGTAAAGCAGAAAAAAGAAAGGAAAACAGCTCAATAACTCATGTGTTGCGATCTAAGCTTGTGAACTTAAGTCCTTGTGCTGTCCTTGTGTGAGCAAAGGAGTGTGTGTAACCTAAGCTAGTCGTGTCTCCTCAGCTGATGCCTTTAAGCACGACTAACTTCTCAAACAGTGTTGCATTCAGACGACGCCTATGGGGTCTGTTAATCAGTCCAGCAAAGGAAAATAAACGCTCTCCTGGAGCAGAGGGGCTTGACCATGTGAGGGTGCCACAAACAGAAAGAGACAGAGATTTTGTGCTTTATAGATAGTTAGATGGATGTCTTCACAGTGTTTCACAGAAAGTATTTTAAAGTATTTTGAAAATACAACACTGAAGTATTTTGATACAAAATACGAAGGCATTTTCATCATCTCAATAAAATACAAATTACAAAATAGTATTTTGTATTTGAAATACGTATTTTAAAAACATGTATTAGAAATACTGCCCATCCCTGTCTACACTACTATACTCTCTCTCTACTCTACTATATTCTACTCTACTCTACTTTATTCTACTCTACTTTACTATATTCTACTCTACTCTATTCTACTGTACTCTACTTTATTCTATATACCTTTGTTTGCATTAGCAAAGAAATGGCTTATAGCTTGTGGCAGAAGGCATGGAGTCGCATCAAAATAAATCACTCAAGGTTCAAAATAGCATTACACTTCAGTGGTAGTGGGGAGAGGGTCCCCACAGACAAATCGAATTGTCTCCATTGGTGCTTTCTCTTGCAGAAATATTCGCTGAGGAGCACTGCAACCAGCTGAGAGACCCTAATGGGATCTTTGGTCCCTGTCACCATTATATACCCTATGACCAATACTATCAGGTACTCAGACTAAAGCCTTTTGTATGAAGTAGCACTTAAAACATAATTTGATACTTTAAATAATATTTTTTATTTATTTTACCTAATACACTTTTAATAATGTATTGTGCTGTTTTTAGGCCTGCCTCAGTAAAACATGCCACTGCCAGTCGGGGCTTCAGTCGTGTCTGTGCGTCGCCCTCGGCAACTACGCCAAAGCCTGTGCTTCTGTTGGGGCCTCTGTGGGAGACTGGAGAGCAGCAGCCAACTGCAGTGAGTCCACCTGGGATACCACACAGATACATACATACTAATACTACCATACATACATATACATACATACTAATACATACATACATACATACTAATATATACATACATACATACATACATACAAGTTTTGATCCTGTGAGGGAAATTTGGTCTTTGCATTTATCCTAATCCGTAAATTAGTGAAACACACTCAGCATACAGTGAGGTGAAGAACACACTAATCCCGGTGCAGTGAGCTGCCTGCTACAACAGCGGCGCTCGGGGAGCAGTGAGGGGTTAGGTGCCTTGCTCAAGGGCACTTCAGCTGTTCCTACTGGTTGGGGTTCGAACCGGCAACTCTCTGGTTACAAGTCCGAAGCGCTAACCAGTAGGCCATGGCTACATGAGTTATATGAAGTGGTGGCAGACTACTGAAATGACCACCATTCTAACTTTCACTCACCTGATGAGAACTTTGTGAACTCTGTATGAATATTTGAACGAGTGAATAAAAAATATAAATAATTATACCAGAAAGTTCCAGAATTATGACTTGAATAGAAGTTAGTTAGTTATTAACAATTAATTGATAAACTTTTAGAATACTTTGAGCACTGATGCAGTCAGCAGAGGCCTCTTACATTGTTTGCAGGTACAGTAGGCCTACTATACATTTCATTCCATTTTCGATGGCAAACGCGAAACAGCGCCAAAACAACCACCAATGGACAAAAAGAGTATTACATGTGTACTGTTAAGACCCGCCATAGAGAATGAATGGGGGAAATTACGGAGGTTATAGTTTGACGATGTCGTACTCCCGTACGGGCCTTATCCTATATACCACGGACATGTTTTGGGGGCCACCTAAAATGAGGTGGCGAGCCGTAGTTTGGGGACCACTGCAATACATAGATACATACATACATACATACATACATACATACATACATACAGTATACAGTACATACACACATTTATACTATATTTAACAACTGCAGTGAGTCCACCTGGGACACGACACATACAGATACATACATACAGTACATACATACACACATATAGTACATACATACATACATATAGGGGTGTGGTGGTAAAATAAGAGGTGGGTAAACTATGAATTGTGATTACAGTAAGGTAGACTGTGCCATGAGGTATATCAGATTTTTTCCCCCACGGTCTGCTGAGAGAAAAAAAAAAAAAAAAACACCCACACATTTAAAAGAAGAACAAAACAAAATAAAAGTAAAAAGAAAAACATAAATCACACCATGTCTAATCAGTCTCTACAGAAGTATCACCTAGTTCCTTGTCAATAGAGTTCAACATATCAGAGATCTGCTCAGCCGCGTCTTTCCATAGGTTAATGGTTCTCCGTTTTGCCTTGTTTATCCTTGCTGTAGAAAGTTCAAGTAGGACAATGTCCAAGAAATAAGCCATCCACTGCTGCATAGAAAGTGAGTGTGGTGGCAACCATCTCTGCACTATCATTTTCTTGGCCGCGGTTGAGCCCGCAAGCCAGATTTTCCTGTTTTTCAAACAGTTGAAGTTTGGAATCATCATTCAATAACCAGACAATGGGGTCAACAGGAATTGGACAGCCTATTAAGTCACCTATAGTCTCTGCTATTTTGTGCCAAAATTCCTGTACTTCTTCACATTCCCATACCATGTGTAGAAAGGTCCCAGTTTGTTCTGGTTTCCAGAAAGTGCAGTGGGGACTTGGAATGGCTTTTGTTATGAACCTTTTCTGAGGAGTCCAATATGTCCTATGACAGATGTTAAAGTGGATATGTTGGTGGTTTGGGTTTTTAGAGCAATGAAAAGTGTTATCCCACACCGCTTCCCAGTCAATCATGTCGTTTCCAATATTCAAATCTCGTTCCCATATTTGAATTATAGGACGTTTCCCTGTAATTGCCTCCATCATTGTCTTATAGACAGTAGATGCCACTCTCCTTACTGGAAAGTAAAAAAACAATTTCCAAATGGGGTGTGTGTCAAGTGGAGTTCCCCATGATATATCCTGACTTTTCAGGGCTGATTGTATGCATAAATACATGTAGAATGTTGTTTTGGGGATCGTTTACATGAGAATAGGCCTACATTATAATTTCAAAACCGGACTAGCCTACTCAGGAACCGCTTGTTGTAGGCCTACCGATGCTAGTTGTCACATAAGTTCATTGTTAATTTTCCTGCAAACCATTTATCACAGCAATTTGGCGCTAATATCATTGGAAAGCTTAGATTCCGGCCGTTCACGTGATATCTGCGTATGATATGCCATCTGTGTGATGGGTTCTCCGCAATTTTAGTTTAACCTGAACTTGAGCAGCTGGCACGTTCGTGATGAATAGTTTAATAATTCCCCCGCACAAGTGGTTTCATTTCAAAGATTCTACCGCGCTGCTATTCCACCAATCGAAATAGCCTACCAGAAATATGGGCATTCTAGAACATCTTGGAGGTCTGAGCTGAGCGCTTGCTTTGACTGGCTTGAGTCTGTGTGTGAAGGGTGCGCAACTGGTCAGTGTTTTCTTTCTTTCTTTTATTCCAATTTCGGGTCTGTCAGTCACAGTGAAAACCGGGGACTTTTCCGGGGTCAGCTCCAGCCGGGGACAGGTCACCGAAATCGGGGACTGTCCCCGGAAACCGGGGACGTCTGGTCACCCTAGCTTAAACTTAATACTGTTGCAAATTCACTTGAGTATAAACTATCCACTTTAACTAATGTAAGTAATGTTATTCAGCTAGTTGTCATTTCAAAGAAATTACACTTCTCTGTTTAAAATGTTACCTTAGCTAAGAGGATAGCTAGCATGCTAACAACCGGACAGTAACTGGCAGCAGCATGGTCTGATATTAAGTTATTTTATTACAAATCCGAACGCTAAAAAACTACACTTTTAGGCTTGAAATGATCCCAAACACTTACAGATTATGACAAAATTTTCCAAAAAACCCTCAACAAATCCAGAAAGACATAATGACCAATTTATTGGTAAAATTCCACAAGTCTCCATTGACATTAGTGCAGCGAGGGTTTACTCTGGTCTGCATAAAGGGGGATTTCCCCCCCTCCCCCTTGCAATAATCGAACGCGGAAATTGTCGAACGTTTGCGCCTCTCGCTCCGCTTTAACCCTCTCTGCTTATAGGTCTGTAACTGGCACAATGTTTTGGATCTTTGCCTTTTTTGGGTAAGACTGATATAAGTGCAGTATTTGTTTGTTGTAGAAAAGTGCCTCTCTCCATAGCTGGGTTAAAGCTTGTAGGATTGTAGGTCCAAGAATATCAAAATACTGCAATAATAGTTCTGATGGGATTCCGTCTAAGCCTGGGGTTTTGCCCTTTTTAGTGCCCTTTAATGCAGTTTTAAGTTCCTCTAGTGAGATTGGTTGGCCCAATTCTTCAGCCTTCAAAATGACTTGAAGGTGGTATTAATATCCTGGTAATTTGTTGAGATGCCATTCTCTGTGAATATGCTATTAATTGTGGCCCTGGATTCATTTTGTTTTAGCTTGAGAGCAAATAGTTTGCTGCCATTGGAATAATAGTTTTGTCTTACTCTATGCATTAAGAATTCAGCTCTCCTTCTCAGTAAATCATTTAGTTCTGCTCGGTTTGTTACAAGAGCATTATGAATTGTTCTAGAAAATGTACTTTTAAGTTTGTGCTCCAAAGATTGACACTGTTCCTCTAACTCTTTAATCCTTTCTTGTCTTTTCCTTTTTAAATGGGCTGTAAAGGAGGATGTAAAATCCCTAATAAACCCCTTTGTAGCTTGCCATACATATGCTGGGTCTGTAGTTGAAGCTGTATTAATTACTGGAAATTCGGCCATTTTTGCTCTAAACTCTATGTCAAATTCTGTGTTCTGAAGAAGAGATGTGTTAAATTGCCACCTTCTAGATTTCCCCCCTGAAGTATTACAGTTAAATGTTGATATTATTGGGCTGTGATCTGATAAGATTGCTGGATCCATAACTATAGATGGAAACATTGGTCTCAATTCATTAGAGCACAACAATGCGGGAATGTGATAGGTGACGCGTGGAGAAGAATGTGTAATCTTTGCTAGTTGGGTTATGAAGTCTCCAAATGTCATGTCTGCAGACTGTCCACTGTTGTTTTAAACAACTCTGACACCTGTTGTTGAGCTGTCGTGTGGGTAGCACCTGACCTGTCTTGTTTTAAATCCAGCACTGCATTCATATCTCCTTCAACAATTAAAGAATATTCGCTTACTGAAAGCGCAAGCAGTTCATTAGTTAACCTTGGGAAAAAAGTTTAATCTAATATGGCTGGTGCATATATAAGATACTCTTCCAGTGATGTCTTTGCTACATTTATCTATGGTAAGGCTGCACTTCCTTGATATCAGTGTAGTGGTGCCCTTGGTCTTGGTATTGTCGCTGGATGAAGCTGCTACTTTGTAATGTTTATTTTGTAGGCAATTCACATCTTTCTGGCGCAGGTGTGTTTCTTGTATGAGCGCTATGTCTATACACTTTCTTTTTAGAAAATCCAAAAACTTGTGCCGTTTGACTGGGCTATTGAGACCTCTAATATTGACAGACATAACAGAAAGTTCAGCCATTTTCTAAATGTTGCTGCAGATTGAAATGTACTCTACCTGACTTCTCTACTAAAAGAATTTTCTTGACAGACTGTATAGTTACAAAAATAAGCAAGGTGTAATAAAAACATAAAATATAAAATCCCCCTTTCCCCCCCCGAGACCACAACACCCCCCACACAAAATTAAGATACGTGGCCACATCAAACGCAGGTAACACCAATCCCAGCCCACCAAAAACACAGGTCTTAAGGTTTCCACATGTTAAGCAAACAGTTAGGTAACAGTTTCGGTCATTTTAAGTTGCAAAAGTAGGCTTACAATTAACAGTAACAATGGTAAGCCCTTTACGGGGAGTAACTGAAATGAATAAAGTCATATGGCATACTAAAGCATAGCCTACAGGGCTCTACACTAACATTTTTTTTCAGGAGCACTTGTGTGCCCAAGTTAAAAAATGTAGGAGCACAGACAAAAATTTGGGCGCACAGTCAGTTCTGTGCTTAACTTACACATAATCTAACATTATGTAAGGGATAATGTATAGAACGCCGGTCATTATGGGGAAAATAAGTCCCGACAGGGCGAACCGGACCCCGACGCGCCATGACGCGGTCTTGTTTCGCCCTGAAGGGACTTATTTTCCCATGATGACCGGCGTTCTATACATTATCCCCTTATTCTCTGACTACTTGCCAAAACGAAAAAATAAACTCCATGATATGTCTCTTTACACTTATTTGTTACCGTTTCGTCGTGGCTTTTGCTGAGAAACAAATAGTTCGCAACCCACAAACTTGAATCAAACATTCTTTAGAACACAGCTGATCAACCGTCTGCTTTCACTTTTGAATGAAGTTCCAAGCACAAACTCCGTTGCCATTGACAGCGGTCATTCTTGTTTTCAGAGGTCCTTTCCCAAGAAATAATGACCGCTAGAACTTTCGGAAATCCCATTCAAGTCAATGGAGCATTCTACTTGCATTGTGAAGAGCCGTATAATAAACTGCAGCTAACAGTTAAACATGCCAGTGCATCATTTGCGAATATTAAGAATGACTGACAACATTTAGGCTACAGGAAGGATTTTAAAGATCAGTGCCTACTTTATTTTCAGTCTGTTCTATTTTCCTACATTTTGTTAATGTAAAATAATATAATACATTGCCATATTTGCATTTAGCCTGTATATCAAGTATCCTGTCAAATGTAGGCTAATTTATTTATTTGTGAATCCATCTATAGCTAATCCAAATATGCCCATGGTGACCTATCTGACTGCATACTGCCTAATACTACTACTAAAACAGTCCATTTTCTCTTCCACAAAACCCAACATAGGCTAATCAAGGATATATGTTTTATACTTTTAGTTTTTATTTGAAATATCTGCATTGATGGGGGCAGTAGGCAAACGTTAGGCCTACTTTCGTTTTGCACTTCAGCTTGTATTCGGTGTAAACAAACAAGCATGCGTGGAAGCCTGGAGTTATCAGTAGCGTTCTACCTTTGAATAAAATGGGAGTATTACGGGAGGCTACTTTTGTGCCGGTTCGCTACAGATATATTTTGCATATTGCAGCCAATACGTCAACTGGGCTAAAAGGCATGTTAGGTTACCTTTCCTTCTCTCACTGCATTCTCAGAATCTCATCCTGTTCCTACGACGAGTATTAGGGCCACACATGAAGAAAATGATTTTTTTTTTGCCATGGCGAGATTAAACTCGACATGTTGACTTTAAAGTCGACATGTCAACATTAAACTCGACATTTCGAGAATAAAGTTGAAACGTAATGTCGACTTTAATCTTGATGTGTCGACTTTAAAGTCGACATGCTGACAGTAAACTCGCAATAGGCCCTACTGTTTAAACATAGCCTACACAGTTTAAGCTATGTAGCCTACACTAATACACAATATGTTACATGAAAAATGGGCTTCAAATAGGTGTTATTTCAGATAGATTGCAGATATTCAGATAGATTGCGTCTTGTCTGTTAACTACTCATTGCCGTCATCGTGAAGTGCTCGCGGTTATGGAAATACCATGCACTATGCCGTTTAGGCTAAATAGCTAGAAAAATATATGTATCCAATGATATAATGTTTCTATACAAAATGTTATTTCAGTCTGTTTTACGTGGGTAAGGCCACTGCACATCCAAATAACTGCCCTTCATGACCCACAGGCCGTCACTCTCCATAGGATAACATGGCAAAACTCATTTTTCTAAAACTGCTTTTCCATGTCTCACCTGCAATACGTAGCCTATAGCAGGCTAGAAACACAGGTATAGCCTAAGCATATATACTATTTTGATGCTGGGAGAGAATATGTGTGCATGCACTTTATTTATGCACTAGGCTATGTGTGCATGTAGGCTACTAGCCTACATGGGGTGGTCGGGAGGACAGCTTCATTCATCCCTAGACATTCAGCAATAGGCTGTTTTGCATCCATTACAAACAAGCAACGTGAAAGTCTAGGATTGGGGAGAGCGCCTAGTATGCAGTTGAACCTTTAGATGAAAAACAACACTTTAATAATGGGCCTACAATAAATAAATAAACCGCTAATGACATTTAGGCTACTTTTGACCATCGCATTTATCGCCTGTAACTCCGTAATAGGACCTACTGTAACAGCAAAGTAGCCTATTTGGCTGAGCAACGTAGGTTAATATGTTCTATGTTTTGTCCACATGATATAGTCCTATGTCTGATCATTGTTGCACTCGAACACTCTGAATCATTGTTGCACTAGTTGCATTGTTTCATTCGTCCTCCCTTTCAATCGTCTCGAGCGGTCGTTCTCTCTCCAAACTAACTTTATTCTCAAAATGTTGAGTTTAATGTCGATTATCGCCGAGATTAAAGTCGACATGATATTTCAACTTTATTTTTAAATGTTGAGTTTAATGTCGACATGGCGACATTAAAGTCGATACGTCGAGATTAAAGTCGATCTTACATTTCAATTTTTTTCTCGAAAAGTCGAGTTTAATGTCGACATGGCGACTTTAAAATCGACATGTCGAGTTTAATCTCGTCATGGCAAAAACATTTTTTCCTTCATCTGTGGCCCTAATACTCGTCGTATGTTCCTCCTATATCCAATGAATTCGGTGGATAGAAAAACTAATTTCTTCAATCTTTGCATCTTGGCTGGCTAGTCTAACTTTCCACTTTTTCTGCGCGCTCTTGGATTTGATAGAAGCGACTACTAGCGAGTCACAACACGAAACTGCTAACGTTGATTGGAGGTGTAGTTTTTATGCTGCATTCGCGACGTGATTCTATGGTTTGCACCAGTAATGTTTCTCGATGTTGCGGTGTATTTTGTAGACAAATATTGACATGGTTAGAAGTCATTCGCACCAGTGCGCCTAAATATTTTTTTGCACTCGCACGGCATCATTTTTACTCGCATGTACGAGTGAAATGGGCGCACTGTAGAGCCCTGGCCTATGATCGCCGTTTACTTGCGATTTTGTCCATTCAGCTTAGAACGTTAGAATTGCGGCTGCACTTACATAATCCTCTGGGATAACTTTACCACAACAGTTCAGTTCTCATTTCACACTAGGTGAGCTTGGTCGAGATGATTCAGACAGCTCTTGTTGCAGCATCTCTGATGAGGTCATCTCTTCCTCCGGGCGTCCGCTCATACTCGCCTGATGATCCTGGCGAGGTCGCACCTGCATGTCTGTGTCGCTCGCGTAATCCTCCTTGCCCAAGTTTTCATAGAAGTCTTCAGCTTCTTTGGCAGTCTTGAATAGTAGCTGTTGTCCTCTGTGGGTCACTTTTAATGTGGCGGGATAGATGAGGAAGTTTGAGACCCCTTTCGCATGCAGCTTACTTTGTACATCCACAAACTGTTGGCGTCTCTGCATGGTGTGCGCACTGTAGTCTGCTTTGAATCGGATCGTCCCAGTAAACAAAATAAAGTCCTGGCGACGTTCCCTAAAGGTCCCCTGGCGAACGTCACCTCCTCGACATTGTGTAGGGTTCCCTTTACATCCCGCGGACCTCTGTTCGGGAGGTCTAAAAGACGTCCACGAGACTTTGAGAGGACGTCCTGTAATGGTCACCGCGACGTTATGCGCGCGACATTTATATTTCCGTGATGGTAAAAAAAAAACATGAAGTGCGATTTGGTATGGTATTACATCCTGTAAATCTCAGCGTTGCTAGGAGAGAGGTAGACGGAACATGAACACGCATTAATGACTTGTTCTACAACTACGCAATCAACTTCACTTACCTCATATTTTCACGCATGTATGATGAGTAGACATGGACATTTATACCGGGCTAGGATGTGCTGCTTTCACATCTACGGTGTCATTTTCTTAATAAACTAATACAACGTTTTAATGGGCATATCCCGTAGCATATTGTTCAAAACATCATCAGAGTAGGCCTAGGCTAGCCTAAGATAAATTGTTCAAACCATATTGTTTCAAAATATTAAAAACTAATAATAGCCAAAAATACTAAATTAATCGCAATGCATGCTGGAAAGCAAAACTCAACATGAAATAAAGTACATGAAACATAACTAGAATGCATTGACGTTATATCCACTCGTTTTCTTGGACCTGCTGTAATCAAACAGGGACAGCCTATAAATGTAAGCCTTTCTTCCTGGAACATCGTTTTGTCTAGGCTATGAATGCTCTTTATAGCCAACTTTAAGATGAAATAAATAGATTCTGATGTTTCTATTCTATATCATTGTTTTTTTTAACAGTAAGGCTCTGGTGAGGCAGAGAGCTTCTGCTCCTCGTTAGAAATCTCATCGGATATGTGCACTCTTTGCTGTTTCCACAAGGAGCTGCTGTAACATCAGGGACAGCTAGGCCTATGCGTGGCAGTTTTAAACGCGAGCATGCGTCAAATAAATTACAATGACATTTAAACAAGTCATTAAGAAGCAGTAACCTTAATTCTTCTGCAATGTAGAGCTAGATAGTTTTGCTTTACAAATTAAGTAGTCACTTATGTTGCTAGACAACCCTAAACAAATGCTACGTGGTCTGTTTTTAACATTTCTCTAGTTTTATTGCATCGTATTCAGCTCCAAAAGGCGGTTCAGTCCCAATTCGGCCATGCGTGTGTTTCTGAAAATAAAACAGATAAACATGGAGCACATACATTTTGAGTTTAACGTTAACCCTTTTCCCAGTTTATGAAGTTGTGGGTCTATGAGCAAAGTAGACATATGGTTCTACTTTGCTCATAGACGCACAACTTCATAAACTGTATGATATGTTGCCTTAGACTACGGTAGGCTAATGCAGCTACTGCTAGAGACTAGATAGCTAGATACTTTAGTCATCCCCAGGCGTGTAACGGAAGTCGGCATGGATGTGATGTCTCCGTCCTGCAGGCGGTAGCCAGAGCGCTCTCAACTCCGCTGCCATGTGTGAATAAACAAACGTCCCCCCCATGTTCCCGGTATAACTTTATTGTCTGGTCGAGGTATTTGAAATGACCAAATGCAAATGTCATCTGAGGGACCTGACGGTGACGTCCCCAGAAAGTCCTGCACCGGATGTCACGCAATAACCAAACGATAACTTGCTCCGGACGTCAATAAGGTCACCAGAACGTCCGCTCGAGAACATGACGTTTGGGACCAATCAGGGACGTCGTGAATGTCGGCATGAGGTCCGGGGGACGTCCCGTGTTTGTCGGGGTTGTCGTTGTATTGTCCGGTTTTCTGTGCTTGCCTTGCCCCATTAAGGATTGCTTGGCGATCTTGGTATAAGGCATTTGAAAATCATGGTGCGGGATCCCGGTTTTCTACCTTTTCCTTTCGCATAAATTCGATGTGCCCTCTCCAGTTTAATGGTGGGTCTGTTCTGTAGAGTGGGTATCCACACGGGTATCTGTCGTTGTAGGAATCCGATGGGATCATTTGCCTCACGACCTTCCTCTAGCCCTGTAATGCATATATTATTGCGACGAGAGCGGTCCTCCAACTCAGCTAGCTTTTGCTCGAGTTCTTTCTGGTCGCTAGCACAGGCTTTGACAGACTTGCTAATCTCCTTATTTTTTCTCTTGGTATCATCCACTTGTTGCTTAAGATCCTGCACAGTGGAGTCATGTCTCTCGAGTTCAGTTCTGATATATTGCAGGGAGGTGTTGATTTCTTGTAGTGCTCCTTTCACTGCATTTTGGACTACAAATTCGAGCGTACTCTGTTGTTGCTGCAGGACTTGAGCAATGATGGCTTCCATGTTTAGCTCTGCGTTGTCGTTAGCTGTGTTGGCGGATCTTTCCCTCTCTGCTGCTAATTTAGACGATAAAGATGCCATTTTCTTCGCTGATCGCTGCATTTTTACTGGGTGTGGTGGTAGAAATACTTTTAACCACAAAAGTAACAAAAAGACCTGATAAATTATCAAAAAAAGTGGAGGGTTGTGAGGAGCTCTAGTCTTCAGCGTCCATCACGGTTGTTGGTCGTATATCATATTTTTTAAAAGGGCATTCAAAACATGTTTGATGATGATGGAGGTTATTGTCCAATGTTACCAAGGGTCCAACAATACCAAGGGTATTACATGGTTCCTAGAGTGTTGATGAGTGTATTGTGTATATTGTGAATGTGGATAATACAGCAGGATTTTTGAATGTTAAAAGTTGCAATAGGTGGATAAACTCTATTTCTGAAATTTCAGAGGTGGATAAACTGCGTTTACTTGTGTTTAGCCTCCACTACTGCACATCCCTGGATACACCACACATACAGATACATACATATGTACTAATACATACTATACACACACTCATACTATACTTAACAACTGCAGTGAGTCCCCCTGGCACACGACACAGACATAACTCTAGAGAATAACATTTCCACACAGACATAACTCTGAACAAAGACATAATAATGTCTTTTTTAGCACATAATAATATTCTGAATAGAACTCGAGTTTGGCTAAGCCAGGCTAATAACATTCAACAGAACACAACATGATGCTTGTGATTGTGTTTTTGCTTTTTTAGTGCACCCTGCAGAACTAACATGGCAGCAATGATGGGTGTGTCTGTGTGTGTCCATCTGTGTGTGACTCATCTGTCTGTCTCTCTCTTACAGGTGACGTGTGCGACCAACCAGGGATTTGACTACGCAACACAGGTGTGCAACCGCACCTGCCGCTCGTTGGCGGGGCCCGACCCTACCTGTGAGCTGGAGGCGGAGCCTGCGGAGGGCTGCGGTTGCCGGGAGGGAACCTACCTGAATGACCACGGCAGCTGCAGCCCCCGCTCGCAATGCCAGTGTCACCACATAGGGGGCGCCGCGCCGCCAGGACCAGTGGACATCAATGGGATGATATGGTAAGTACAAGGGACTTTAAAGCCCCCCCTAGAGTTATTGTACCTTAAAATAGCATTAATAATGGCACATAAACTAATTGCATTAATGATGGCACATAACCATATTACCAAAACCATATTCATACCATATTAACTGTCCCCGTGTATTACCGGTAGTCTCATAGCTGAAGGATAGTTGGGAAATTACAGTACGGTAGGGCGAACGAAAGGTACTTCTTGGGGAGTTCAAGGGATTTTGAAATAAGCTATATCAGTGTTTCCCCTAGAAATTTTTCCAGCAGCGGTGCTATTACTTGGGGGGTTGTTTAGCATTTTTTTTTTTTTTTTTTATATCATACCTTTGTGTTTCTTTTGTGGACATTTTCAGCTTTCTTTACATTATTGGTTAAAAAATGATAGAAGAAAAAATGAAATGGCACAACCCAGAAAAAAAAAAGATTATTTACAATTTATTTAAATTTGTCTTAATGGCAAAGGCCACACCCAATCTGCGAGCACTTAATTTTTCTGGGCTTTTCAAAGAACATCTCTAAGGCTCTTTGGTAATTGAATTGAATTGTTGGGGGGCCATTAATGCTGACACGCATGCAAGTAGCCAGATGCTCTCCTTGTAGTCTATTTCTCAGTCCCAAAACAACAAACCCACGTATAAAAAAGTAAATACTCACTTTTCTTCTACATCACTCCCACAGTTACCATACAACTCACTCACAATTAACTTCGAAAAGGACCTAGGCTACTTGATTGAAGTGCGACCGTTCGTCTCACCATCAAGAGAACGCTGAAGTTATGAGAACACGTCTTTCTGATAAGAGAGTGTAGGCTCCTATGTCTAATGCCGCAAACGTAGAAAAGGTCTGTTTGTGATAGCCTATTATAGCTAAGTGGACAGAATTTAGGCTATACGTATATGCCAACATATGCTCATATTTCCTTTAACTATCAGAAAGTTTAAACAGGCCTAGACTGTGTTAAGCCTAGCTTTCCCATGCAAACATTACATGTAGCCCTAACGCTAACGTTACAAGTCTAGGCTACAATTAACGTTAAGACCATACACCTTGTAGCACATTGGTTTACTCTATTGCATTACTTACGTTTTAATAATTTGTCGTTGAATGTTGATGGAGGCTCATCTTTGGGAAATCAGCTCTCTGGATAAAATTGTCAGCCGGAGCAAGAGTTCTCAGAGTTGGACGACACGGACGTAAATCAATCAGCAGTAAGAACCGCATCACAACAGTAGGCTAAATGTAACAAACTCCCCCATGTTAAATTCATTTCGGTAATCATGAATTGGTTTCTTTTATTTGATGTAGGCTAGGAGAGGAGGATGCATGTTTCACATTAGTGTCAATGTGTCAAAGCAGGCTTTGGATCAGAGGAATTGCTCAAGCTTAACATATGGCATAGGCTACAGTTTAATTCACGGCATACAAACAGCCGTGATGAAATATAACTAATATCATTTTTATTGTCACCAGGCCTATAAGTAGGCTATTTATTGTGTAACCTACAAGTGAACGATGGCACCATAGGCTACACTGTGGCGGAGCAAGACCCCATCAGTCGGATAGCTAAACAATGTAACCGTGTTCAGAACGTAGGCTAGCCAAATGGGCTGCAGACTTGTCTTTGGGCTTGTAATCACCTGACACATCATGCCGCATATATGTCCTGAATAATGAGAGGCTAAGTGCGGATTTGATGCACTTAACTTACTCAAGACTTTCAGAAAACAATTTCGAGATGACGTTGGCTGTTGTGCTTTTACAGTGTGTTAAGTGAATCTCGTGATATTATGTTGCAGCGGCGCTGAAAATCCAGCGGCGGCGCTGCGCCGCTGTTAAATACACTGTAGGGGAAACACTGTATATGCATGTAGCAGTAAACCAACTGCAAACACTCAAATACTGGTACGTAGGAAGGAAGGAACCGATTTTCATCTAAGAACAATGAAGAATTGTTTAATATTTGGTTATGTTTACTTACAGCAATTGTGAAGATGGACAACTAAACTGCGGTCGATTATCCTTTCGTAAGTTTCTTTCAAATAAAACCAGGGGCGGAGCCAGGATTATTTTATGTGGGGGGTGGGGGTAGACAACCTGAACCCGCCCGATGCTATTTTTTAACCCGACTGCTAACCATGAGTTATCAAAGAGAAAATGATGCCTGTCCATGTATTAGCCTGTGTCGGTCTTTGACCAGTGGTGGACGTGGGGGGGGGGGGGTCTTTGACCAGTGGTGGGGAGCTTTGGCCACCACGTAGCTCTGCCACTGTAGGGTTGAGTTTAGACTGTATGTGGGGGTAGTTACTGCATGTGGGGGTAGTCACTGTATGTGGGGGTAGTTATGTGGGGGTAGTCACTGTATGTGGGGGTAGTTATGTGGGGATAATCACTGCATGTGGGGGTAGTTATGTGGGGATAGTCACTGCATGTGGGGGTAGTTATGTGGGGATAGTCACTGCATGTGGGGGTAGTCACTGTATGTGGGGGTAGTTATGTGGGGGTAGTCCAGGGTGGGCAAACTGCGGCCCGCGGGCCGGATCCGGCCCGCCAAGCATTTCATTTGGTTATCAGGCTGCTCGCTATTTTTTTCCTGCGATAGAGGCGACGTTGGTTAGCTTTACTGCAAACTGCTTTTCACCTCCCTAGAGAACGTTTACAATGTCAATGTCAAAACATCATGTTAAATAGAGATAACATCATGTTAAATGATGCTGTGCGGCCCGCCGGCCAATTTTCAAAACCCAATGTGGCCCTTGAGCCAAAAAGTTTGCCCACCCCTGGGGTAGTCACTGCATGTGGGGGTAGTCACTGCATTCATCATAACTCTGGTCTCTCCTCATACTCTATTAGTTTGTCAATATCCCAAAGTGTTTGTGCACTGTCCAGACTCTATCAACACTGCACAGAGAACCTGTGACAGCCTGAGCAAGCCTGCTGTGAGTTAATTGTGCACACACACACACACACACACACACACACACATTCTCACGCACACACGCACATCATGTTATGACTTTGTGTGTGTGCAGAGTTCTGCAGTGTGCAACACCGGCTGCTATTGTCCAGATGGCCAGTATGAGGACCACAAGGGAATGTGTGTGTCTGCGGACAACTGCACATGTGTGTTTAGTGGGAGTGTGTACGGCCCTGGGGAGAGGGTAGAGACCAACTGCAAGATATGGTGAGTGTGTGTGTGTGTGTGTGTGTGTGTGTGTGTGTGTGTGTGTGTATGTGTGTGTGTGCCTGCATGTGCTATTCTACCTGTAAAAGGGCTGTTCACACCAGGAAGGACAACTATAAAGATGTAGAACTATAACGATATTAGCATCCACACTGATCTACTATAAAGATACAGAACTATAACAATATTAGCATCCACACTGATCTACTATAAAGATACAGAACTATAACAATATTAGCATCCACACTGATCTACTATAAAGATGTAGAACTATAACGCTATTAGCATCCACACTGATCTACAGTAAGAGAAGTCTCTCCTCGTCATGGATTCTGATTGGCTGTCAGCTTTTTATCATTCTCAAAATTGTTCTGAAAGTGATCCCTGACAAAATCATTCTTCATGTTGTAGTTTATGTGTGGACGTTGTCATTCATACTAGCCAGAGCAATACTTTTTTGCCGCTATCATAATAATGACCATTCTTGGTGTGAACGGACCTTAAGGCAGACATCATAAACCACATTATCAGCTGAGTTTCATAGGACCTACATAGACGCCACAGTGTGCGTGTGTGTGTGTGCGTGTGTGTGTGTGTGTGTTATTCTAACAGCACCTGCAGTGAAGGGCGTTGGAACTGCACTGGAGAGTCGTGCCCAGTTGGACGGTGCCAGGTGTTTGGTAACGGTCACTACCAGACCTTTGACTCCAGGTGGTTCAGCTTCGATGGCAACTGCCAGTACACCTTGCTGGAGGTGAGATTATGTTTTTATATATAATTTGATATTGTTTATTTTCATTATTGATCGTTGATATTGCATTTACATCATTGTTATTATTGCTATTTTCCTTATTGTAGTCTTACCAACTTTTTAAAACTGTTTACTGTTGATTTTGAACTATTGTATTGCTTTATACTATTGTATTGCTTTACATACAGTTAAAAACAAAATTATTCATACCCCTGGCAAATATTGATGTAATGTTGATTTTCTCTTGACCAATATGTTTGTTCTGACTGAAAATGACACTGCCACATGCCAGAAAGTTGTAAGACGATGTGGTAGAAACATGGAATCTTTTTTAGCATTTTTTATGAAAAATGGCAAGTCCAAAATTATTATATAATGATATGATATAAAATATAATATTCTTATTCTAGACCACACCTTTTTAACAGCAATCCGGGTTTTCAGTCAGGAATGATTATTTGGCATCACTCTGGCCTTGTGCTCACTTTTTTTATGCCAATTTTTATGTCCAGACTTTTTTTTTATGTCCAGACCTCAATCCGTCAAAAAAAGTTCCTGCCTCAAAACACAGATTGCTGCTAAAAATGTGCGGTCTAAAATCATTGTGGAGACATGGAGAGGCTTGGTAGGTATTATAAGAACCGTTTCGAGAGCTTTGATGGTAAATAAAGATGTTTCCTTTGATTATTTAAAAAGGGTATGAATAATTTTGGACATTCATAAAAATGTTAAAAAAGATAAAAATGTTTCTACCACATTGTGTTACCACCTTTTGACATGTGGCAGTGTCATTTTCAGTCAGAACAAACATGTTGGTCAAGAGAAAATCAACATACATACATACATACCTACAACATACATCAATATTTGCCAGGGGTATGCATAATTTTGTTCATTACTGTATTTATATATATATAAAGGATAACTCCAACTCGTCCTGTGTTTCTTCAATCTGAATATCTGGAAAACCAGTGACCGCTGAGAAAGATCAGCTGACAACAGAGGAAAGCCTTTGTGACAGCCTGGAGAGACAGCTGACTGGAGGGAACAGACCCCAAAGGGACAGTATTGGGCTAGCACCCCATGTCTGTAGCCTTCACATGTTCTCATGTCGAGGGCACCCGCCATTGCTACGTCAAGACAAATGAAGACAATACCCTCAGAGTCTGCGAGAGCGAGGGTGCAATAAGACTCATCGGCTGAAACTATGGCAGCAGACCCCGGACCGGAAACTACGAGACACAGCGCAGTACAAGAGAGTATCATGCCACCCAACACAGCTACGGCAGCAGCAACGGGTCACAAACTGCAGAGATGCGTCTGTGGGTGGAGCAAAGTAACATCACACTTGGGACTGAGGATACACCAGAGAAAGAAAGGGTGTGCGAGAGAGGAGCCTCAGAGGCCCCGCGTTGGCTTGGGAGAGAGCCTGAGGGATAAGGACCAAGTATCACAACTGCAGAGGGATATAAGCAGCGGCGTGCAAGCCATTGAGAACACAGAGCTTCCTGGGAAGCTAAAGATCTGGTGCCTACAGTTTGGCCTCCTGCCCCGGGTGCTGTGGCCTCTCACACTGTATGAGGTGCCCATCTCAACTGTGGAGAGGATGGAGAAGGGAATTACTAACCACATAAAGAAGTGGTTGGGAGTCCCACGCTGCTTGACCTCCACCGCCCTCTATGGAGAGTGCCTCCTCAGACTGCCACTCACCAGTCTCACGGAGGAATTCAAGTGCGCCAAGACAAGACTCCAGGTGATGCTGACTGAGTCCAAAGACCTAATGGTGAGAAAGAACACCCCTGCCATCACAGCAAGCCGCAAATGGAGACCAGCACAAGCCGTTGAGGAGGCAGTAACAGCCCTCAAACATGCGGACATAGTGGGACATGTCCAGCATGGAAGAGGAGGTCTGGGACTAACTGCTCAGCGTCTAGCCTGGAGCAAAGCCTCAGCTGCTGAAAGGAGGAGGATGATTGTGGATGAGGTTAAAAACCAGGAGGGAGGCATCAGGAGGGCCAAGGTGGCGGCACTTGGGAAGCAGGGAAAGTGGACCAAGTGGGAGAGTGTGGAGGGAAGGAAAATGAGCTGGAAAGATCTGTGGAGTATGGAGTCAAGGAGACTCAGCTTTATCATCAGGGCAACATATGATGTCCTCCCCACACCCATGAACCTCCAGCAGTGGCGAGGAGAAGATCCAGGCTGTGCACTCTGCTCCAAGCCAGCATCCCTTAGGCATATTCTCACAGGGTGTAAAGTGAGTCTTGCCCAGGGGCGCTATACCTGGCGTCACAACCAGGTGTTGAAAGAACTTGCTGCCACTTTGGAACAGAGGCGAACTGCAGCCAACTCAGCAACACCTGCAACACTCAACTCCCTGCCAGCAGTCATATTTGTGCGAGAGGGGGCAAAGGCAAATCACAGTGCACTCACAACAGCAAAGCACTGCCAGTTACACACAGCTTGTGACTGGAAAATGTTGGCGGATATTGGTCAACGCCTTGCCTTTCCTCCTGAGATTGCTGCCACCACTCTTAGACCTGACTTAGTGCTTTGGTCACCATCTGCTAAGAAGGTCTTTATCACTGAGCTGACTGTGCCTGGGGAGGAGTCGGTAGAGGAGGCATACGAACGCAAGCATCTATGGTATGCTGACCTTCTGCAGAGGCACAGCAGCGTGGTTGGAGGACGGAGGTGCGCCCTGTGGAGGTGGGATGCAGGGGCTTTGTGGCTTCGTCTACCACCAGGCTGCTCAAGGATCTGGGAGTAAGAGGCCAAAGCCTGTGCCATGCCATCAGGGCATTGTCGGAGGCAGCTGAAGGGAGTAGCCAATGGCTTTGGCTGAAGCATAAAGACACCGGCTGGGCATCAGGAGGCAGTCAGGAATGACAAAGAGGGGGGTACTTCAGGGACGCCTGGGGTTACCGTCGAGCCTTCCGGAGGCGTCGTGGGCTTAAATCGACGAAACGCTGATGAAGGGGGTGCCCACTTGATAACTCCTCTGTGTCATTTCTGTTGGCAAATCTTAGTACACGCTGGCACATAAAGGATAACTCCAACTCGTCCTGTGTTTCTTCAATCTATACTGTATATCTATGAAGAGTTTGGTTCCAAAATGCTATATCTCTGTAAAAAACATTAAAAAGTCATGCTATTTAATTGTGTATTTCAGGTAATATTAATCAAATTGTAAGTTAGTTGTGCTGTTTTGATTGAGTAAATATATATCAAATAACAATACCCAATTATAGTTCTACTGAAATTACTTGAAAAACAAAATGGAAAAAAAATGATTTATGAAAATTCATTCAAATGGTGGATAGCGTTTTGGAACCAAACTTTTCATATATACAGTAAATATACTGTCATATGCTGGCCTCTGGTGTGCCTACATGTGAGGGGAGTCCCAGACAAAATAGAACTCTGTAAAGTTTGAATTGTTGCTTAGCAACTCATTAAGAGTGTTGCGTAGATCGGAAACTATTATTCTAGAATAGGCTAGATCGGAAACTAGGCTGTTTATTTTAGACTGACGGGCCTAGCTTTTGCCCATATTTATTTGCACATTACCGTTTATCGTGCAGTTCGAGAGGATGAATGGCACGTCTCTGGGGAAATGTAAGTTAACATCCCCATCCATTTCTGTTCTTGCCGTAGGGGCTTTGTCGGACACACCTGAAACAACATAATTTGCAATGTTAGCCTATGCAAAAGGCTATAAAAACGTTGGGGGGCAGCTCACCTGACAGGATGTTGCTCCATTTCTCCCTGTCTGTGGTGGTAGGAGCCCGGTAGCTTTTCATACTACTCTCGCACCTATGCCCGGTGACGGTCATAATCTCTCTCGTTTCTAGTCCAGCTGTTGACAGCAGCTGCACTGCGGTGCTCCTCAGGCTGTGATTGGTGTAGCGCCTTGAAAGTGCAGCTGCTTGGCTGATGTTTGGCCATCATAAGCCCCAGGGCATTGTGACCCATTGCCTCTCTGGAATACCAGATTTCTTGCTGGTTCAAGATCGACTGATCCTTTCTTAGAGGATGCAAATAAAATGATTTTGCATCGGGTGGACAACAGGAAATAGATGCAATAAAACCGGCTGATTTATGTTGTTCTGTCGGAGCATAGTGTCGTTTTCAGTGAAAGAAATATGAAAAAATTCTTGCCAACTGCAGCTTTAAGTCGCTTCATGTCAGCACTGGAGATAGGAGGATGATGCTGGCTGGTGTCTTGTCCACCCTTGCGGAGACCTTTGATGACCGATTTAAACACGTTATTGCTATTCAGGATGTTAAATTTGCCATAGTAACGGCTTATTCTGCAGCGGAGGGCAACATAACTCGCAACAGAATATGGTTGACCCGTGGAGTTCTGAACAGATAGATAAAATTATCTTAAAACGTTATTTAAATTTTCTGTTTCGTATTCTTCCATATTTTCAGACATCTCCTTCTCCACTAACCAGTCCTTGAGCACTTTGATCGCCCATGCAGTGATCCTCTTGGTTTGCAGTTCGTGTCTGTCCTCCTCTATTTTGTTTACTTCTTCGTCCTTCAAAACTTTGACTTTTCGTCAGCAGGCCTACACGTTTCCCTTTTTCTTTTTTCTGTTTTCTCATGCAAAAACTGGGCTGGCCACCAGCGCTCAAAAGTTTCGAAGGCCTACTCGCCATAAATGTTAAAATGAATGGGAAAGTCGTCCATTTTTCCACCAGGTGTTGCTATGTCACGGCTCTGAATTTCCGATAAGCGATCAACGGACTTATTGCGGAGTGATATGAAAGACGGTAATCAGAAGCACAAAACCTGTTGCCATTGACAGCTGTGATTATATACTTTGCCGGTGATTATGTAAGGAATAATGTATAGAACGCCGGTCATTATTGGGAAAATAAGTCTCGACAGGGCGAACCGGACCCCGACTCGCAGTGGAGGGGTCTTGTTCCGCCCTGAAGGGACTTATTTTCCCAATAATGACCGGCGTTCTATACATTATCCCGCTTATTACACGGCTATTTGCCAAAACGAAACAATAAACTCCCTATGATGTGACTCTTTAGCCTACATAGCCTAGGCTATAGCCTATTTGTTCTGTTTCATTGTGGCTTTTGGTGAGAAACAAATAGTTTGCAACAGCACACACTGAACTTGAATCAAACATTCTTTAGAACACAGCTTATCAACCGTCTGCTTTCACTTTTGAATGAAGTTCCAGTCCTTGCGCACTAATATGAAAGACGTAAATTAGAAGCACAAAGCCCATTTTCCTTGACAGCGGTCTGTTATACTTAGCAACGGTCTGTTATTGAGAATTAGCAGACCACCGAACGTTGGGAAGGCCCATTCAAGTGAATCGAGCATTCTGCAGCTCTCTGAAGAGCCGTGTAATAATGTTGCTATAAGTGTTGGTGTGTTTTATTGTGGCTATAAGTGTTGATGTGTTTTATTGTGGCTATAAGCGTTGGTGTGTTTTATTGTGGCTATAAGTGTTGGTGTGTTTTATTGTTGATATGAGTGTTGGTGTGTTTTATTGTTGCTCTGGGTGTGTGTATGAGTTGTCCTGCTGTTTGTTACAGGATGGCTGTGGGAGGGGCAATGGGCAGTTTGCTGTCAGAGTGGAGAGCATTCCCTGCTGTGATGAAGAGCTGACCTGCTCCCGCACCATCACTCTGGACCTGCTGGTACACACACACACACACACACACTTACACACAATCAAATGCACTTACACAATAACAATTTATCACAACACACACACATTATCCTAACCCCCTCTGTTGTGTGTTCAGGATGAGGTGTCGCTGGTGCTGGAGGACATGTCTGTGTCCTCCTCCAGCAGGTCCTCCAACACATCAGCCGTTTGGGGAGAGATGCTGTACTCCGTCCACACAGTGGGGCTCTACATCGTGGTGTCCGTACCGCGCCCAGGCCTCACACTCATCTGGGACAAACACACACGCCTAACCGTGCTGCTGGAGGCAAGGTGGAGGGTATGTACACACACACACACACACACACAGGTCCAACATCTGCCTGCACCTCTGGAACACACTGGAGAGAGAGAGAGGCATGATGATGGAGTCACACACACACACACACACACATACAGTATACACACAGGCAGACCTCTCAAGTCTCACGCATTGAGCGTGAGACACACGCATTTCAATGACTTCACACGCTCACACGCCACACATGGCATTTCTCACTCCGAGAAATTATTAACTCTGAGCCGTGTAATAATGTTGCTATAAGTGTTGGTGTGTTTTATTGTGGCTATAAGTGTTGATGTGTTTTATTGTGGCTATAAGCGTTGGTGTGTTTTATTGTGGCTATAAGTGTTGGTGTGTTTTATTGTTGATATGAGTGTTGGTGTGTTTTATTGTTTCACACGTGTCACACAACGTTGCTGTCTGTGCGCTCATTCAGCTCAGAGAGCTGCTGTTCAGTCGGCCAATCAGAAAATAGGATTTCAACCAATCAGGAAATAGTTTTGTTTTGATGTGAGTCAGCTCAGAGAGCTGGTGCTGTTCAGTGATAACTAACCAAGATATGAAAAACAAAAAAAAAAACAAACGTTTCTGCTATCAGATGTCATTAAAGCAACACCAAAGAGTTTTTTGCACCTTAAAATAATGTTTCCAAAATCGTTTCAGTGGTTCATCAACTCGTAACAGGGTGAACGGCACTTCTGCATTCGCTTCGCGGCTCTCTATCGGCTATAACCGCACTATGTAAGTTTGCCAGATCGTGTAGCGGATCTGTAGTTCGATGGAATGAGACATAAGAAACCACAAATTTGACTTGCATCTGAAGTCGCAATACATCGTACTTTCATAAAATCATGCAACATATTCTACCTTGTCTGTGGACATTGTTATTTGCAAAGCCGGTGCTGGATAAACAAATAGTGCGTTTGACAGAGGAAAAGTTCTTTGGTGTTGCTTTAAACATGGAGCTATAGCCTACAATAAAGTGGTGGTGCTGTGATGAAGAGCTGACCTGCTCCCGCACCATCACTCTAGACCTGCTGGTACACACACACACACACACACACCTTCTCTTTCTCTTACACACAATCAAAAAAGAAAACAAACGTTTCTGCTATCGATGTCATTAAACATGGAGCTATAGCCTACAATAAAGTGGTGGTATGAGCGTTCATTCAATGCAGGCGTCTGCGCGAGAGAAACTGAAACTAATCGATAACGTTGGTATCAAAGCTCCGCTTCAACCTGTTGAATGCTATTTAATTGTTTAACGACACTTAACAATGTTGATTTTTGGAACTTTCATAGAAACAGAGCAGAGACTGTATAATACACTGTATAGCACAGAGTATTGTATAGTCAAATTTGAGTATAACGTGGCCAAAAGGTATTGTAGCCTTCTTTCTATCTGTTAAAGATCAACAGATCAGTGATCCACGCCTATCTGCTCGCCAAAAAAGCTGGTATTTCCTGAATCCTTACATTCAGGCATTCAAATAAAACTTCATTAAAAAACATGTATTTTTTTTCTCCATTTCCTACCAATGTATGATGCTTGCATGAGGGAAACATCCCAAAACAATAGCACCCATAGGCCTATAATTGTTGCTGTTTTGAGAAGTATTTCTTTTCTTATGCAAGCATCATGCAACCATGCAAAAGCAATTAAACTAATTATATCTTACATTAGTAAAGCAGTCCTCTGATGTGCATGTCACAAAACATTTAAGTGAAAGTGCATGTATAACAATATAGGCATAATAATGATTGTGATATTGATAATGACAATTTGATTTGGAGGGAGTGGGGTTGGGTACGTGTAGATGAGCCCTATGACCCCAAAGTCTGCCATGACTGGGCCTCAGGTCAAATAAGTTTGAGAAAGGCTGGTCTACATAACCTGCATCAGATTGAGGTTTGCAGTGATGCGCCTGAAGGCACAGGTTGAGGACCCAGTTAGTTACGTCACAATATGCACAATTGTTTAAATTCATACCTACGTAATTACCATGACCAAAATTGTACTTTTTTTTTTTTTTTACTTTGAATCTTGAAAAAAAAAATATTGACCTATCTACCGACCCATTTTTTTATTCTTTGGCTGTTACTGCAAACAAGAATATTTTTAAGGATGGCTTCATGACTGAAAATGGCTGACATTGAACCACAGTGCTTTAAATGGGAGCCCCCAGTATCAATCATCAAGGCATCAAAATCTGCCACAAACACTTACAACACACAACATCACTCATAAACACACACACACACACACGGACAGAACCACCACTGTTCAAGAGACCATTTTGGGCCTAAATGTGCTTTTTCTCATTTGGTTGTTTTCTGTTTGTTTAGAGCAGAATGAGCCACTGCTGTTCAAAGGGCCAATTTGGATTAAATTATTATTATAATTTATGTTATTATTATTTATTATTATTTACTATAGGGTTCTAGAATAAATAAAACAGTGTGTTTGAAATAATGGAATTTGTGCTCTCTCATGTAGCTGGGTCGATGGGACATGGGGAGGGGGCGTGGCGCCACGAGTAGTTCAAGCAGACGTAGGACTTTCATGTACTTCGATCAGGGGAGAGGGTTGTGTGGCACTGTGCCAATGCCACGCCCCCTCCCCCCTGAGAAACAAAGTCTCACTCCTTGCAAACTTCAAAACTTGAGAGCCCTGCACACAGGCCAACTGACCAATATAAACAAAAACATCCCCCACCTGATATTCCCATCTTTAGGACCAAGTGTGTGGCCTGTGTGGGAACTTTGACTCCAGCGAGGCCAACGACCTGATGAGTAGCGGCTCGTTGCTGGCGTCCAGTGCACTGGAGTTTGGGAACAGCTGGAAGACGGGCACGCCACCCTGTTCCGACGTGACGAACGAGACCTTCCCCTGCCAACGCCACTCCTACTGCTCCAACTGGGCCGAGAGACGCTGCATGATCATAACTGGAGACACCTTCAGAGAGTGCCATCTCAAGGTAAACACAGAGTAAATGCCTTAGCTTAGCATTAGCATGCTAGTTCTGGCGTCACTTCAAGGTAAACATAGAACGAATGCATTAGCATGCTAGTTTTGGGGTCACTTCAAGGTAAACATAGAATGAATGCCTTATTAGCTTAGTATTAGCATGCTAGTTCTGCCTTCATATGAATCATCTTAAAGGGAAAATCAGGTGATTTTTCACATAGATCAGCACATAGAGTAAAAAACAAATTGAACAATTGGTTTTACTTAGCTTGAGTTGCTGCAGCCAACAGTTAGAGGTTCCAGGCAGCTACGGTGCTGGAGGCATGTTCATGAGCCCCCATGTTCATGCCCCAAGAGTGTAGTGCTCTAGCTGCCTGGCTACTTTAGCTGCTGGCTGCAACAACTCAGGGTAGGTAAAACCGATTGTTTTCATTATTCTTCGTACCGTTCATGAGTGCGTTCACACTGAAAATCCTGATGACACAGAGTGCATTGCTAATCCCCGGATGGTGCACCCATTACAGTCAAAAAGTTGAGTATGGAACCATGGACACTTTTCACCCTCAACAGACGCCATCTTGGCTACATAGCGAATGGGGAGGGAGCATTTTGAAACTCCTGGTAATCGTGGTTGAGAAAGCTGGAGCAGCAGAAGTGGAAAACACACTTTAGAGATGTACAAGCATATTGTATCATAAACCGTTTTGACACAGTGCGACCATGGTCACTGTTAGAGGATATTTACTAGATGTACCACAAAGCGGTACAAAATATGACCGTCGCTCAGTCCTGCACATTCTCTCCGCAAAAATAAATCACGCTTGTCAATTTGTCTCCATCTCCTACTCCATCCTAGCCTGGCTGCTTGGCCAAAATGGACCATGTTAGTATGTTTTTAGGGGTTACTGGAGATGCTGAGTCCATATCTGAAATTTTCAAGATTCAAAATCACTATTTAAACTTGGTTTGGTCACGTTTTTACTCTCATTAAGCTGATTTTGCTGAGTTTTTGGGGGCGATTTAGACAGATTTTTGGAGGATAAAAATGTTCAGTGTTTAGGAATAATTTGGATTCTCAAGTTATTTCTGAATTCCACAATCATTTTGGAAATAGCTATTCACTGGCCCTCTGCTGTGACTCACAATTGAGTAACAAAGGGAAGAACTAGCCTCTACTACTCCTCACTGTCCTCATTAGTTCTGTTGCCATCTTCTCCAGACTCTTCATCCCTGTCCTTCTGCTGTTTTTGCTGTGTAAATATATTGCCACATGTAACATCACTGCCTTTGCAGAAACAATAATTACTACAGACCAGGCCTGCAGCTGCACAGCTGCACTTTCCAGATACATGTATACACAGTTTTAACCCAGCTTTGCAGTTACAGCTGATAACATCTAACGAATCAGGAGGAGCAACAGGACAGAATCAAGGGTGGGCAAGTTCCTCTCCTTTCTTCATACCTGTCTTCTAACTCCCTCGAAATGCGGTTATATCCACAGCCGGTGAATCAGGACGGTCTGCTGCTTTCCAAAGCAGCACCTGTAGATGGGCACGTTTTCCATGGAGGAGCAAGACCTCACCGCCAGGGATGAATTACTGCACGGGCCTCCAGGGGCCCAAGGGGTCAGGGGACCCTGAAGCCCAAGCCTTTGCATGAAATCATTGCCTCAATATCAACACATCAGGATGTAGGCTATGAATCTGATTGAATTTAGTATTGGCCATCCCCAAAATGCACCAGAATACAGGAAATCACATCAAACAAATTAAAACATTTCTGAGGAAGGACCCCCAAACCCCCCTTCCACATATGCGACAATTAATGGGGGGCCCTTAATACAT
The DNA here is from genome assembly GCF_017589495.1 of Alosa alosa. Taxonomy (NCBI): domain Eukaryota; kingdom Metazoa; phylum Chordata; class Actinopteri; order Clupeiformes; family Clupeidae; genus Alosa; species Alosa alosa. The sequence goes on along the minus strand of NC_063205.1, from coordinate 30,228,378 downwards.
CTGGGCCCAGGGGCCCGAAAGTTCATAATCCGTCCATGCTCACCACTAGGTGGAGGCCCAAGCAAAAGGATCCGAAGAGAACCCTTGTAAGGGGTACTGAAAAGCTTACAGAGGCCTTCAGACCTTGAGCCCCTGCCCCCGCCGGACAGCTTTAGGCTGGAGTTGGCGGTGGCCCTGGCTGCGGAGCAGAGCAGAGGTGGAGCGGCAAGGAGGTGGTGCCTTGAGGACGGATGGTTGGCGGAGCCTGTTCGAGTCGGCCTGTTCGCCGGTGCTATTTAGAAAAATAAGGGGGGAAAAAAGTTTGTTGTGTGAAATTCGATGGCACGAGCCAGAGAGAAAGTCTAGGCCTTGGCGCGATCGTGGCGGTGTGGAGCGGCCGGAACAGCGGAGGATAGCTCTGCGACAAGGCAGCAGAGGAGGGACGCCAACGTCGGTAGCTGTAGCCTGATTGTGCAGCGTGGTCCGGCTGCGATGGAACTGAAGTCTGCTGCCCCGACTGGCGAGACGATGGAGTGGAGCATCGGAGGTGCAGTGCCAGTTACGGCGCTCAGCGCCGGGGAGTCTGTGGCAGTGGAGGCTAGGCCCCGCCAGGTGTTGGAGGAACGTTGCGGTGGTGCACACTGCGAAAGTGCGACCTGAGGGCGTTCTCTGAAGGGAGCTGGGGACGAGAGGCGACAGACCAGGTGACTGCTAGCACGCCCCGCATTGGGCCGCTGGTGGTTGTGGTTCCCCAGGGTGAGTAGGGCTCTTGCAGTGTGTGCATCCCACCTGCTGTGTGGCAGTGCCAGAGACTACTTGCTGGACTGAATGTGGGAATGCCCGCGCCGAGGATGGCAATGGCTTGCTGGGGGAGCTGTGCAACGCCAGTGTGCTGGACTGTGCTTGAGATTCCCACGATGTTTCGCGCTGGGGATTCTGGGAGAACTGAATCAATACCAATGTTTCCCAAAAGGCTTGTCCCAAGGAGAACAGTATTACCTTAAACACACATGAGGAAACTGAACAGTTCAATCAGTAGACTAGGATAACCTAGCCAACTATGCTACTTTGTTTACAATATTTCCAGGCTTCAACCAGACAGCTGAATGTGGTAGAGTTGTAATAGAAATATTAAGCCTAATATAGGCTAATCTGCATAAAGTGTGCTGTTATAAATATCAGACATTCAGTATTCTCTCTTTTTATATCAGGATATAAAAGAATACAGATATATTATACCTCTGGTATTCTAAGGTAGGCTATTGAAATGTCCCCCCTCCAAAAAAAGAAAAATCAAGGTTTGTATCAAACCGTGGGTCAAAAATCGTGATATGAATCGAATGGTTAGGTTGGTGTATCGTTACAGCCCTACTGTATATTGCTACAGCCCTATCCTCCAAAAATCTGTCTAAATTGTACCAAAAAACTCTCCACAGCATCTCCAGTAACCTCTAAAAACATACTAACATTGTCCATTTTGGCCAAGCAGCTCTTATAATATGATCAATATAGGCTATTATGCTAATTTATGCTAATTAGCTCAATTACACAAATTGCCCAACATATGCAAATTAGCATCCGGCAGTTTTTGCATGCTGGGAACCCATACTATATATTTCCATCATAAAACTTTGGTGTACTCAACATTTCCGGGTGCACAATGGGGCTCTATGGGCTGTCCACCGGACTACTTTGACAACTGTGATGATATTGTAGCGCCGAGGCTATTTGCCCCTGTGTTATGGAAGCATATGGGTAGCTTTATTCAAATGAGAATGCAATCTGCAATATGCAATTCAAAAAGACATTACATTATGCAATTGACAGTTCATTATGCAATTTAATATTGCAATTTGCAATAATATCCAACAAATTGTATTTTAATCTGCAAAGTGACAATGAAATCCTAAAATCAATTCCAATAATTTTGGTTAAAAAATAGAATAAACATGGATTGAATTGCATTCCATTTTGCCATGGTACTTCAGTCTCAAAATTCAAATTAATTTTCCATTTAAATTTTCAATATTCAGTTTCATCATTTAACTGTCAATTCGTTTTGCAATTTAATATTTAAAGTGCAATGTAGGATTGCATTTTAAAAACATATTTGGCAAAACTGTCAATGCCAGCTTGAAAAGATTTTGGATTATTTTAGGCAAAACGTTTTGCCATCGTTTTGAGGCATTTTATTCAAATGGAAAAGAAATAGCGCCCCCCGTGATTGCATTGCACTTTAGTCACGCTCTTTGTGTTGCAAAATTCAAATGGCCATTCAATCTGCAATCTGTCAAGGGGGTCTCCCAATATCAGTAACCCAATATTCGGACATAGAAAAATAAATAAATAAACGCTATCAGCTACTACAGGAAACCAACAAGCACCACCATCTGAAATGTAATCAAACGTAAATAACATTATTGACCTATTGATGGTTCCAGAGAGAGTAGCCTACACCCTGAGTGGTTTGTCCTGGTGGTTTTGCGTTTTTCGTTAGTGGCGTGCGCACTATAAGCTTCCATTTACTGCACCTTACTGCGGTGCGGTAGGGCTGTCAACAGTATCGCAAAAGCTACAGGTACAATTCTCACAAAACTTGTTGGAAAGGTGTAGCAGTCTAAGGAAACCCCATTAATATTTGGAGCCGATCACACTCAAAGGGAACTTTGAAGCATTTTCCATATTGTAGCCTATTTTCTCACAATTAATTGGAATTGGAATACCCCAATTGACTGACTTAACTAATGACTTGTTTGTGATTTTTAAGAATATTTCTGCATTGCAGGAAATGTATTGAAATTCTGTTTGAGGGTCCCCCAGATTTGGTCCCCCCCAATGTTGACATCATGACTATGGCCTTGATTTATTGTATGGTCCCTCATGAACAGAATTCCACAAAGCTTGGCATGCATTCACAGGGTGTCATAATGATCATACACCTCAAATGCTGTGCAGTTTTGAACATGTTAGCCAAAGATACCTGATCAAAACGCCTCGTTTTTGCTTTTCCATTTTTAAGTAGGTAGTACTATACATCAAATGAGTGGATAGGGGATGGATTGACATGCCCCCTGAAGGCCAATGTACAAAATAAATTGATCATCCTAGGCCCTACGGTTCTCGAGATATTCACAGAAAACTGTCCTGCCATCTACAGGCCAATTGGTGTACAGTCACTAAATATACACATAAACCCATGAACGGAATTTCACGAAACTTGGCATGCATTCAGAGGTTGTCAAAATGATCCTACACCTCCAATTTCGTGCAATTTTTTTAACATGTTAGCTAAAGTTACCTGCGATGACAATGCTTTCTTTTTTGCTTTTTCATTTTTATCTAGGTGGCGCTATACATCAAATGAGTGGTTATGGGATGGGTTGACATGGCCCACTAAGACCAACATACAAAAAAATGTGGTCCTCCTAGGCCCTACGGTTCTCGAGATATTCACAGAAAACTGTGTCCGGCCTACCCTCCTTTCGGGGGTCCAGTCTTTTCATCAAAATGAAAAACAATGGTTCTGTGTCATCCTTGTGGGGCTACATGCCCACCGAGTTTTGTGCACCCCGGTCTTTCAACGTCCCAGGAATCGTTGAGAAAATTACTGAAGAAGAAAACAAAATACAGAAGAAAAAAAACTAATAAAGTAATGTAGTAGGATGTGTATTATATCTCTCTGTATGTGTGTACATAGGTGGACCCTGATCCGTACTACCAGGCTTGTGTACTGGAGGCGTGCTCCTGTGAGTTCGAGGGCAAGTTCCTGGGCTTCTGCACGGCTGTGGCAGCTTACGCTGAAGCCTGCAGTGAGGTCTGCGTCCACTGGAGGACTCCAGATCTTTGCCGTGAGTACCACAGCACTTCGCTGCCATAGCCTAGACCAGACCAGACCCTTGCTGTTATTACCACAGCACTGCGCTGCCATAGCCTAGACCAGACCCTTGCTGTTAGTACCACAGCACTGCGCTGCCACAGCCTAGACCAGACCCTTGCTGTTAGTACCACAGCACTGTGCTGCCACAGCCTAGACCAGACCCTTGCTGTTAGTACCAAAGCACTGCGCTGCCACAGCCTAGACCAGACCCTTGCTGTTAGTACCACAGCACTGCGCTGTGCTGCCACAGCTTAGACCAGACCCTTGCTGTTAGTACCGCAGCACATGCTCTGCCATAGCCTAGACCAGACCCTTGCTGTTAGTACCACAGCACTGCGCTGCCACAGCCTTAATATTCTGCATTTCTCACTAGTGGGTCACTTGGACACTAAAATTATGATTCTACGTAATGACCCTCTATGATATCTGTACTGTTCTTCTAAACATGGATAAGGCCATCCTTAAAAATATTTTCGTTTGCCGTAACCCGACCGACCCTGTCCATTTAGAACCGACCCAAATATTTATTTTTTTCCCCCTTTTAGTCCGACCGACTTGCCGGTTGTAAACTTGTGTTAAGACCGACCGATTATTTTTTTACTCTAAACAACCAATACAAATGCAATAAAATATTTTTTTATTTTAGTAGGCCTAAGTATTGTGAATATAACTTGCCTACATGCAAACGTAGGCTCTCTTAAATAAAACCCTGTGGCGTCATCTCTACACCATTGGTTTACGCATGTCACACTATGGCCTATACTGTAGGCCTATATGTATACGCTTCGTTTCATTCACACAAACATCTCGACAACGCTTTTACTTGGCACGAAGTTCTGGAAGAACTGTGCCCATATCTTTTCCCATCCCTTCTCCCCTCTAGTCTAACGGTGACCGTGTCGAAGAATTGGTTGTGGTCTATTCAGAATTTCTCAAAATATGGGTCCGCAATGTGGAGACTGCTGGTCCGCGGAGTCGTGTAGTGAAATAGGCCCGGTGCTTCGTCTGATAATTTGCTGCGCACTTGATCAAGAAACCGCGGACCGACAAAAAAAGAAAACAAACGTTTCTGCTATCGATGTCATTAAACATGGAGCCATGCAATAAAGTGGTGGTATGAGCATTCATTCAATGCAGGCATCTGCGCGAGAGAAACTGAAGCTAATCGATAACGCTGGTATACAAAGCTCCACTTCAACCTGTTGGAAGGCTATTTAATTATTTAACGACACTTAATAAAACGACGTTGATTTTTGGAACTTGCATAGAAACAGAGCAGAGACTGTATAATACACTGTAATACTACAATACTCCAGCATTGAGTATTGTATAGTCAAATTTGAATATAACGTGGCCAAAAGCTACTGTATTGTAGCCTTCTTTCTGTTAAAGATCTAGCCCTGGCAGCCGCTAGGGGCGCGTCTAGATTTCTAGGCTATTAAAGATCAACATATCAGTGATTTACGCCTATTTGCTCCGCCTTTTACCATGTACACAAAAGCTGGTATTGTGTTTTTTTCTGAATCCTTACATTCAGACATTCAAATTAAACTTCTTAAAAAAACATGTAATTTCTCTATTTGCCTACCAGTGTATGATGCTTGCATGAGGGAAACATCTCAAAACAATAGCACCCATATAATTGTTGCTGTTTTGAGAAGTATTTCTTTTCTTATTCAAGCATCATGCAACCATACAAAAGCAATGAAACCAATTGTATCTTACATTAGTAAAGCAGTCCTCTGATGTGCACGTCACAAAACATTTAAGTGAAAGTGCATGTATAACAATATAGGCATAATAATGAGGGGGGGTGGGGGGGGGTTGGGTACGTGTAGATGGTAGATGAGCCCTATGACTCCAAAGTCTGCCATGACCGGGCCTCAGGTCAAAAAATATATATATAACCTGCATCAGAATGAGGTTTGCAATGGTGCGCCTGAAGGCATGGGTTGAAGACCCAGGGCCCTATCATGACATTCTAAAGTGCATCGTCACTCGTCAAAAGTCTACATTGTTTACATTGGGAGGGGTTTCGTTATCAAACGTGGAGCGCATGGCACAACAAGGTGTTCCTAGGTTTTTTAATCAGTCATATGGGTGTGTTTGGTTTAAATGAATGTTACGCCCCAATGAGAATGACATCTCATTCCCTATAACGGCGCAAAGCGCGATATGTCAAATAAATGCATCAATATTTTGGCATTCAACGGCGCATTTGAAGGAGGCTGCTTGCGAGACCGTATGAAATAGTCATTCTTAAACCATGCATTACTAAAACCTAGCATAGCCTTCACGCATTTGCACTCGTCTATTATTTGAACTCATTGGCAAAGTGAAACTAACTTCACCAAGGTGTCAGTCAATGAAGACAATTATATGCAGTTACTTTAACTATTGACTGACAATGGGTTACCATCGAAAACATAGGCTGGAAAAAGCAACACTTACCCTAATATTGCTCAAATGACTGAATAAAACAACATTTATCCTGCAGAGGAGTTGCTTATATCTCGTGACAGTGCGTCTTCAGCTGTGCTCCATGCATGTCTCTCGCCTCTCCCCTAATCACTTTTAACCGTCATTACCAATTTGCTAATGATGGTGAATAACTACTCATCATGAGATGTATAGTATTTCGTAATATCTTTATTCTAATTATGTTTCCCATTATAATCGTGCAATTTGTAATAAAAACGAGTTTTACGCCATGCGCTGGTGCCCAAAATACAGCCCCCAGTACGTACAATACAGTTACGTCACGATATGCACATTTGTTTAAATGCATCAATTATGTGTTGCCATGAGCAACTTACAGACAGAAAACAGTGAACAAAACAGTAAATTGAAGGCTCTTGAAAAAAAAATTGAAAGCAGTTTTTCTAACACAAATTCCCTCCTTTCCTGTTCAACGCCTCTGCTCAGTTCAATTCACCTGGCCCCAGGACAACCCAGTGTCATCAAAACAGACTATCTAAAACTGTCTTTTCCTACCTATGGCAGATCACATGATGATCCGGATCCTCTTCTGTATTTGTCCAAGTGTCAAGACTTTCTGGCTGTTCATCCTCTGTCTGATGCAGAGATCCTTGCCACCTTTAGGACTGTTCTGCATGGCACCGCCAAGGATTGGTGGGAGATTGCCAGAACTCAGGTTGTGTCTTGGGCTGAGTTTCAGAAGGACTTTCTTTTCCGCTTTCTTGTCCAAGACTATGAAGACGAAGTTAGCAGACCGGGTGAGGAAACGGAGGCAAGGAGAACAAGAGTCTATTCGAGACTTTGCATTTTCATATCGAGCTCTTTGTAAGCATTGGAATCCTGACATTGCTGATTTGGAGATAGTGAAAATTATCCTGAAGAATGTTAGGCCGCAGCTTGCAAGTCATCTCCGTGGACGAGTCAATTCCGTGGACGAGCTTGTGAGGCTTGGTCACCAGCTAGAGAAAGACCTAGAACAACAAGCACAGTATGAACAACGCCTAGCATACACCAGTAGAAACTCACAACAACAGAGAGTGACTATAAATAAACCCACAGAGAAACCTCCAGTAATGTGCTGGCGTTGCAAAGGCCAACACTCACCTGGTTCATGTCCCCAGTACCATTCCCCTGCTGGAGATCATCAGTCATCGGGCCCATCTTCCAAAAACATGCAAAGATCTCCAAAGCTGGAACCGCATGGTGGAAAAATGTCTGTGACTTCTGCCTCCAAAGGTTCTGCAGAAAAACGGCAGGCAGCTAGAGCTGAGACTGAGCAAGGACCTGGTAGTTGTGGCATACCCCAACAGTTGGTGGTCCCTGTTGCCATTGACACATGGAGCAGCAGGGCTATCGTTGACACAGGTGCTAGTTACACTCTGGTTCTTGATAGCGTATGGAGGGCACTTAACAGGCCTAAACATGACTTAAAGCCTTGGACCACTGGTCCACTATTCCTGGCTAATGGGGAAACAGAGACTCCTCTTGGTTGGGCTGAGGTAACCATTGACCTAAGCAATAATGTCTGTACCTTGCCAGTGGCAGTGCTCTCTCCCAAAGCACTGGCCTACCGAGTAGTCCTTGGTCTTGATTACTTATATTACAGTGGATTACAAATCCATGCATCTGACCACCAGTACCGTTTTAAAAACAAACCAGAGATCTACTTCTTTGAACTGAGTGATGAGCAAGCCTCCAACTGCAGTGTTACTCCCAAACTCTCTTGTCCTCTGTTCCTCCTCCTTGCTTGACTCCACTTCCTGTTGCACTAACTTCTCAGGATTACATTGACAGTGCAGTTGCAAATGCTGACTTACATGACTGGGAAAAAAACAAGCCCAAGACAACTGTTGGAGTCCCAGCCTGAACTTTGTTCTTTGAAGCCAGGAAGAACCACACTGTTGCAACATCATATATACACCAACACCGAAGTTCCAATCAAGCAGAAGCCATACCGTATGTCTGCAGAAAAACAATTGATTGTAGAACAGCAGCTTCAAGAAATGCTCAACGATGGGATTGTTGAACCATCATATTCTGGCTGGTCTTCTCCTGTTGTACTAGTCCCAAAGAAAGATGAAAGTCAAAGGTTCTGCGTTGACTACCGGAAATTGAATGCAGTGACCGAAACGGACGCTTACCCGTTGCCTAATATCAATGAGCTACTTGAATCACTAGCTGGGTGCTCAGTCTTTTCCACTTTGGACCTCAATAGTGGATACTGGCAGGTCGCCATGAATGACTCCAGCAAATTGAAAACAGCCTTTGTGACCCCTGCTGGCCTTTTTCAGTTCAGGGTAATGCCTTTTGGACTCAAGAACGCGCCCTCCTCTTTCCAGCGTTAATGGAACGAAGCCGCTGAACTTAGAGGGAAGAATTGCTTAGTTTATTTGGACGATATAGTGATATATTCCTCTACAGTTGAACAACACTTCCAAGATCTAAACGCCGTACTTCAGAAACTCCGAGCTGCAGGACTTACATTAAATCTAAAAAAATCCAAGTTCTGTCTCCGGCAAATCAAATACCTGGGTCATGTCATATCTGCCAAAGGGATAGCCGCAGATCCAGTAAAAGTGGAAGCTATCAAATCCTACCCAGCACCTACGAACATAAAGGAAGTCCAGCGCTTCATGGGTTTAGCTGGCTGGTACCATCGCTTTGTGCCAGGGTTCTCTCAAGTGGCTGAACCAATCAATGCCCTGAAAAGAAAAGGACGAGCCTTCAAATGGAGTGATGAGTGTCAGAAGTCATTTGATATACTCAAAAGCCATCTTACCTCTCCTCCCATTCTGGGACATCCTGACCTGGATTTTCCTTTCCTTGTATATACAGACGCCAGTGACGTGGGATTGGGTGCAATCCTGGCCCAAAAGAAGGGAGTCGGTCACGAGGAGGTGATCGCTTATGCAAGCCGTACCCTAAACAAAGCAGAGCGCAATTACTCTGCTACAGAGAGAGAATGTTTGGCAGCTATCTGGGCTCTAGAGAAATGGGAGCATTATTTGGAACCAAAGTTGTTTACTGTGGTGACTGACCATGCCTCCTTACAGTGGGTAATGAACAGCACTAAAACATCTAGTCGTCTTATAAGATGGGCACTTCGACTCCAAAAATTCAATTTTGTAATTGAATACCGGAAAGGCAAACTCAATGTGGCACCGGATGCTCTGTCTAGGATTCCACTTGGCCCTGCTTGTATGATGACTTCCAGTCAGAAGGATACAGAAGACTTTCCCTTTTCCATGACCACACTGTGGGAGGAACAACAGAAAGATCCTGAAATATCCAGCATCATCAAAGCCTTAGCTGAGGGTTGTAAAGTCTCAGAATCCAAACATTCTGTGATTGAAGATATGGTTTATAGGAAATCTCACCTAGCTGACAATAAATACAATTACCATCTTTGGGTGCCAAAACCACTCATAACCACCATTCTACAGGCATATCACAATTCTCCGTTGTGTGGCCATCAAGGCATGTTTAAAACATACAAACGTCTCCATGACGTAGTTTTCTGGCCAAAAATGGGACGGCGCCAAGAACTTCATCCGATCCTGTTTGAAATGTCAGACCTACAAAGGGGAAAATAAAAAACCTTGTGGCAAAATACAACAGACTGAAGTAACTTTTCCAAATGAGATGTTGGGAGTGGATATTATGGGGCCTTTTCCCCGTAGCCCAAGCTGCCATGAGTACTTACTACTATTAGTGGATTACTACACCCGCTGGGTGGAATTATTTCCCATGCGTGCTGCTACTGCACCAGTAATTGCAAAGCTGTTTCAAAAAGAAATTCTCACACGCTGGGGAGTTCCAGACTTTCTTCTATCGGACAGAGGCTCACAATTTGTCTCCAACTTGTTTACAGAACTCTGTGAAACATGGACAGTTACCCATAAACTCACTACCGCATACCATCCACAAACCAACATGACTGAAAGGGTAAACAGGAGCATAAAATGCATGATTTCACAATTTGTCAAGGATAATCATCGGAAATGGGACCGATACCTTCCTGAATTCAGATTTGCACTAAACTCCTCAGTACATGAAACGACAGGCTTGACACCTGCGGAGCTTCACTTGGGGCGAAAACTCAGAAGTCCTGTGGATAAACTTGTACAGGGACAAGCCCTATCACCTGATTCCTCTGGCTATGAAGTGGTGCAGCACATCAAAAACCTACAAATAAATGCACACCTCAGCAGCAAAAAGGCAAAAGCTAGACAGCTGAGAAATTATAATAAAAAAAGAAGAGATGTAACTTACCAACCCAGAGATAGAGTGTGGGTTCGTAACCATGCTCAATCCTCAGCAGCAAAGCACTTTACACCAAAACTAGCGCCCAAATGGAAAGGACCTTACAGAGTCATACAGCAGTTAGGCCCTGTGAATTTCCAAGTTGTCAGAGAAGACACGGGAGAAGACCTGTGTACGATCCATGTAAACAATCTAAAACCTTGTTTTCCCACTGCTGCTGAAAAAGATGCTCAAGAAAAGCAGAGTGCTCAACATTTTCTTGGAAGAGTCTGATGACGACGATTTTCATGGCTTTGGTTGAGTAGACGTTCTTTGCCAACCATGGGTTGTTTTTCCATGGGGGTAAGAGTGTAGCGGTCAGCTATGCCTGCCTACTTATAATGATAATAATATATTAATTAAATAGTAACTGGTGGGTTTTGGCGTAGACTGGTGGCAGTTGAGGGGGTCTGTTTGTGTTGGGACGTGACGCAATGACGTGAGTGAGCGTAGGCCTGTCATTATTTGAATGAAGTCTGTGGCGGGGAGAGTGTGGGCCGATGGCGGATGAGTTGCGGCAAGAGAGAAGTACTGAGAACGGAAAGGATCGTATGGATTCTATTGGGATACTCTGGTGGATTATTCTATGCCCTGGGAGCACTTTTTGGATCCCGACATCCGTTTCCGAGAATTCTGCAAGACACAGGGAGAAGGAGCTTTCTATGACGAACAGCGCTGGATGCCGGGTTTGATACAAACTTTTTCTGTTGTGACCGGTTTCCCTAAGCCTGTTTGTAGCCTCCAAAAACCCTTTCACCTGCCCTCAATACCTACCGCTGCCCCAATCCCATTTAAATTCCTCGTTACAACAAACTATAGCCTACTTTTCCGTGGCGGCGCCCACACAACAAAACGTCTCACCCCTTCTTTCACCCCTGACTCCTTCAGTTGATATTTGACCTACTCTAACTTTTGATTTTGTTTCATACATTTTCTTTCTTTCATTTTCTTTCTTTTGATTAGAGATCGTATGCTCTAGGAGCACGATTCACTTTGTGTTGTCGGCCTATGTGACCGACGTTGTCGGAAAACTGGTAGCCTGCATTAATATTCCTGAGCTCAATAGAGGATTGTTGAAACTGACTACTATTTATATGTATGCTATTGTACGAAAGTGGGTTAACGAACAACTGCGTATTGAACATTTTCCGTTTGGTTTGAATGGAGTTTTTTTTATTATTTGGGGGCGATTCCTTTGTTCATATGCGCCTTGAGGGCGGCTTACCTACAGCTAGGCCTGACGTTGGTAATACGCCACGGTCTTAAATACTGTTGTGAAATTGAACATTTCAATACACTCATTTTTCATTTAAAAGTTCAGAGTGAAACCGAGTCTCCTTCCCACATACAAAAAATAAGCTGGCGTAACTGAAATGAATATATGTCCGGGTTTCAGTCACGTTACAATACTTATATAATTACCATAACCAAAATGTTACTTTTTTTTTTACTTTGAATCTTGCAAAAAAAAATATTGACCTTCCTACCGACCCATTTTTCTTTTTTTTTTGGCTGTTACTGCAAACAAGAATATTTTTAAGGATGGCCTAATGTAAGGCGCCAGGGTCGATATCACTTCTTGTTGTCTGTTTTACGTCAACAGCCGTTGCGTCATTGATTAGGGTAGACTGGATGGCTCTTGGCTTTGCCACTGTTACTGTATGATTATCTATCCTTTGCTGTTGTGTACTTAAACCCTGCATCTTGATTGTACTTCTATGTGACTGGATCTTGTGTCTCACTTTGTTATGCAATATTTTTACCAACAATGCTGACTGAGCTTTCCAAACAAGAAGCTGCGTCATTGATGTATTTAAAAATAACTCGATAGCCTATTTTATGAGCCTGTATAAAAAGGCATTGGGTTCCTCAAAATTCCATGGCACCGCAAAGGTATTATAAACTGTTACATATAGCCTGCATCTTTATTAAGTAGATGGTATTTCTCTCCCCTTCTCTCCCAGCTGTGTTCTGTGACTACTATAACAGGGAGGGTGAGGAATGCATCTGGCACTATGACCCCTGTGGAAAAGTACCAACCTGCGGAAGAAACTACACTTTCAATGGGAAACTGGAAGGTAAATGTTATAGCCTTGTGAAAAAGAACTATAGGAGTAATTTGCATATTATTAGTAATCTTATAGGAATACTATAGATATTATTTGAATCTTTTGGGAATTTCGGGACATACTATAGAAGTACTTTAAGACTGTACTATAGGAACACTTATAGACTTATAGGGTATTATAGATGTATTACAGAACATTGTATTATGCATATATGTATATGCATATGTGTTTTCCAACCTTTTTTCCTTGAAGGCCCCCTTGCCTGTGTCTAAGACAAGCCAGGGCCCCCTACCCGAACTTCTTACCCGCATACACACACAAAAAAAGTGATTAATTACAAACGTATAAGTTCAGAGGTAATAAATAGCTACATGATTTTATTTATTTAATGATATATTTTTATGCCTTTAATCAGATAGGATAGTGGAGATTGACAGGAAGTGAGTGGGAGAGAGAGTCGGGGTGGGATCCGGAAAGGACCAAGGGCCGGGAATCGAACCCGGGTCGCCGGCGTACGGTGCAGGTGCCCCAGCCAGTCGCGCCACTGCTGGGGCCAGCTACATGAATTTAAATGTGGAACAAAAATATGTTTTCATTTGGATTATACAGAATTTTGATTATCCAATTGGGTGTGTTATTGGGATTTTATACATTTAATGTGCGCAAATATAACTTTGGCAACCTTACAACCTCAGCCCAGGCAATATTGTGCGGACCCCCTGCAAACTCTGGCGACCCCTAATGGGGTCCGCGGACCCCAGGTTGGGAACCGCTGATTTAAGGGATAATGGACCAATGGACGGCGGTCTGTTAACAGAAAATAATGCACGGTCACGGTTGCAATACGGCCCTCGTAACCTCGTAAGTGCATTATTTTCTGTTAACAGATCGCCGTTGAGTCTCGCTTATTCCACTGTTTTCCCGCTTATTCCACTGTTGCCACTTGTTGTGTTCATTTTCTGTTATAATTTAAACGTTTTAATGGCTAACATTTTCTTGTTTGTAGAACTACTTTTTTCCTGACACATATATTAACTCAACTCAAATTTCAAAACTTGCAGGACAAACTGCCGTTACTAGTTCTAAATAGATGGTTGCTATGCCCAAAGGCCAGTCGTTAGTTCTATCTCTCCCATTGTCAAGTGGGCATATCCCAGGATTCTGATGAACCTTATCTTTGAAACATTGCTATTTTACTTAGCCTACTGCCATCCAACTAGCTAAAAGCCCCCTCCATCGTATGCTAAATGTTGCTACGTTCTGAATGTTTGTATTTTAAGTATACACTACTATAGACTAATATAGAAATGTTATAGTATTACTTTAGTTCTTTTTTTTAAGGGTAGCCTTTAAAAACTAAACCTTGTATTTCTCCAGTGACGCTGCAACAATGCTGCAACAACCCAAACAACCGCCGGATGGCTCTTGTGAGCAAGGTGTCTCGTAAAAAGAAATGGAGCCTGGAAAACCCTACACAGACTTCACTACAGACTTTAGCAGACTGGTTTATGGAAATATGCCTGCCCTGCCCTAATAAAGAAATATCTGGTTAACTGCGAGTGAATCCCGTTTGCAGCCGTAGAAGAAATGTATACACCCTGGCTGTCAGTAGACGGAGGAGGAGCGCACAGGCTACGAACGCGCGACGCTGCAGCTCAGCGATTTAAAATGGCTCAAAACCACTTTGTATTAAGTTTTAATGACTCAAAATTTACATTTTTAGAATCAGAGAATGAAGAACACGTCAGGTTCATTAAAAAGTATTTTCTATGTGTCAGGAAAGGCTTCAGAGGGTGGGTTACAGTTAACACGATAGTACCCAAATTTCAATAGCCACAGAATGGACTTTGGTACAGTTTGGTACAGTAGTCGTTTGGTACAGTATGTTTTAGGAATCATTAGCCTACATGCTTTAGGCTACTTCAGCAGATTTCGTTAGTTTATTTGAAGCTCCTTAAAATAGGCCAATTGTTTTTCATAAGGGTTATAGGTTTTCAGAACAGACAAGTCACATACAAACCACTGGGGCAGGTAAGAGCTAGCATACCCCAAATATACAATCAGATACGGTGGAATTTGTATAGGCCCTGACGTTTAAAAATAAGAAAAAGTATCGGACAGATCATGTAATGTGCAGTAGCCTGTAAGGGATAATGTATTGTCCGCTGGTAATTATCAGAAAATAAGTCCCGACAGGGAGAACAGAACCCCGATGCGCAGCGGAGGGGTTTTGCTTCGACCTGAAGGGACTTATTTTCTGATAATTACCGGCAGACAATACATTATCCCGCTTATTACACGGCTACTTGCCAAAACGAGAAAAGAAACCTAACACAACGAATCTTTCAAAATGATTTTGCTACCGTTTCGTGTCTTCCGCTGACAAAATAAATAGTTCGCCACACAGATAGAACTTGACAGTTTCAGTTGTTGCGTGGCAGCGGAGGGATATGAAAGACGTTAATCAACCCGTTGCCATTGACAGCGGTGATTATATACTTTGCTGGTGATTTATATAGATTTAACATTGGGCCTTCCCAACGTTCGGGCCTTTCATGTGAATGGAACTTTCTGCAGCACTCTGAAGAGCCGTGTAATAAGTAAGGGATAATGTATAGAACGCCGGTCATTACTGGGAAAATAATTCCCGACAGGGCGAACCGGACCCCGACGCGCAGCGGAGGGGTCTTGTTCCGCCCTAAAGGGACTTATTTTCACAGTAATGACCGGCGTTCTATACATTATCCCGCTTATTATACAGCTACTTGCCAAAACGAAATAATAAACTACCCACAATATATGACTTTAGCCTACATAACCTAGCCTATTTGTTACCGTTCATCGTGGCATTTGCTGAGAAACAAATAGTTCGCAACAACACACGCTGCTGAACTTGAATCAAACATTCTTTAGAATGCAACTGATCAACCGTCTGCTTTCACGTTTGAATGAAGTTCCAGTCCTAGCGTAGTGATATGAAAGACGTATCAGAAGCACAAAACCCGTTGCCATTGACAGCGGTAATTATGTTTGCAGCGGTACATGACATGAACACGGTACATTACATGAATTTATTTACCGCTAGAACTTTGGGAAATCCCATTTCGAAATATCATACCTGTCAAACATCTGCAGGTGGCGAAGTAGAAAAATATGGTGGGCCGATTGGCCTACACACTTCTGCCATCTAGTTTCCACTGGATTTTTTTATTGTCGGTGCCGTTAAAGTAGAAATATATCAGTAAGCATGTCTGACAAGTATTTAGGTCCCGCTCCATTTACTGATTTATAAACAAGCAATAGTGCTTTAAAGTCAATTCTGTGACTTACTGGAAGCCAGTGCAAGGACTTGGAGTAATGTGGTCAGTTCTTTTAGTTTTTGTTAGAATCCTAGCTGCTGCATTTTGTATCACCTGAAGCTGTTTAAAGGGACACCAGGCAAGCTTGATGCTTTTTCTCTACGAAACTCCCCCTCGCTCGGTCTGAAGCTTTTTTCCTTTTCTTTGCATCTTCCGTCAAGGGTTTTCGCTGCTTCTTCACTGGCTCTGCCATTATACACACGTTTGCAACAATCGCTAGAGTTTCGTTAGCCTACCTCTGTGCTGTATGCAGGATGTAAACTGATCCTGCTTCGGTCGGCGGGTAGGATACACCGAACTTGCAAGTGGGATATTCTTCTTACAGGCAGTAGGGCGGAGAGAGTCTTCATTAAGCCCTGTAATGCTTAAACGAAAGTTTAAAACGAAAACGTTGCCTGGTGTCCCTTTAACCCTCTAGGCGCCACGGGCGACTATAGTCGACAAGATGCGGCACTGAATAAAACGGCCGATTTTGTCAAATAGGGTGTCATAATTCGTTCAAACTCCACTCCACTAGATGGCAGACATGTCATACGTCATCACCGAGTCGAAAAATCGTCATGCTTCTATACAAAATCTTCCCGCTAGAGCTCATTGAATCAGTGCGAGAAATACCGGAGCTAGTGTGCGTGTGTGCCATTTTAATCAGAGCGGTATTGTCAACGTCAGAGAGTATTTGCACTACATTATCATGTAATGGCATCAGAAAAGTTTACCCGCAATGAAGTGTTGGGTTTTCTATTCGCTGACCCTGATTCTGAAGGAGAATATCTGCCTTTAGAAAATGACGGTGATTCGTTTACTCACCACGCTTCAGATGCGTCCCTGGCTTGCAATGGTGCAGCTGGACAAAGTTTAGACCTACACCAAGCACAAATGAATCCTTTGCCCAATGTAGATGGTCCTTTGCCCAATGTTAGTGCTGGGAACAATGTTTCACGGGGTCGTAGTGTTCATCGGGAAGTTAGCAGGCGTGTTAGTGATGTGGGAAACGAGGCTGGAAGTTATGTGGGGGTCCAGTCTTTTTACAGCGCTAGCCAGCTAGCTTCTTTGTCTTCTGACCGTGTGCCTCTCCGCAATCGCGGCGACAGTAACGTGTTGTTGGAGCATTTGTCTAATGCCACTGGGGATGTTAGACGAGGTCGAAGTGTTCATAGGACAGTTAGGGGGCAACGTGGAGGCAGGGGAGTCGCAATGAGAATGACAGTAGGCCTAGTTCGAGCTGTGCAACTTCTCTCCACTCGGCCTGGAGGCAGATCAGGCCGTGCTAGTCGCAGCAGGAGCAGAGGCGGTGTGACACGGGGCAGAGGAGCCATGAATAGTTTAGTGCAAGATGATGGCTTTGAGTACTTGGCCAATGAGGAGCAGTACCTGGATTTGGGAAGGTGATGTCCAGGAATAGATTTGAGATGATTTTGTCTTTCCTTCATTTCACTAATAATGAGGAGTATGTTGACAGGGGTCAGCCAGGCTATGACAGGCTATTCAAAATCCGCCCAATAATTAATTTGGTCATCCCCCGGTTTTCAGCAGTGTGTGGCCCATCTAAGCAGCTGTCACTGGATGAAATGACCATTGCATTCAAAGGAAAATCAACCCTAAAAATGTATAACCCAAACAAACCAGACAAATATGGTTACAAAGTATTTGTTCTAAGTGAGGCAAAGTCAGGCTATGTGCTACAGTGGTCCATGTACACTGGACAAAATAGGCTGATAATTGCTGATTTCGGTGCCACACACCTTGTTGTCCGTGAGCTGATGGCCCCGTACACAGGGAAAGGGCATGAGGTGTACATGGACAGCCAGCCATAGCAGATGAGCTGGCAAACAATGATTCGGGTTTGTGTGGGACTGTCAGCAGTAACAGGAAGGGGATGCCAAAGGGCCTCACCCATGAACAGCTGCCATTGAGCAAGGAAGATGACCCAGTCTTCATGAGGAAGGGGAAAATGCTAGCTTGTGCGTGGCATGATACAAAGCGCCTCACAATGCTCTCTACACTGCATTCCAACACATGTGTCAGAAAGCGCATCAGGACCAAACACACTGATAGTGGCTATAGGGAGATAAATAGGCCTGTTTGTGTTGATGACTACAATTCATTCATGGGGGGTGTCGACACAGCAGACCAGAGAATGAAGACCTACCTCTTTCCCCATAGATCAAGGAAATGGTACAATAGAATTTTCAATGGCATTCTCAGTGTAAGCATGGTGAATGCCCACATAATTTACTGCCGCTGCACTGCTGCTCCTCACAAGCCCCTGAAAGTCTTCGTGCAGGATGTCATCACTGCTTTACTGGAAGGCTTCTCCAGGAAAGAGAGCAACAAAGGCTGAAAGTCATCCTCACTGGGAGACATGCCACAGAGACTCACTGAGCGCCACTTTATGTGCCAGGCTGATGGTAAGCCAGATTGTGTTGTTTGTTCTGATCGGACCCACCCTAAAGGCCCGTCCAGACAAAATACATGTGTAGGCAGTGTGGGGTGGGTCTTTGTGTTGTGCCTTGCAATGAGAGGTACCACACCCTGAAACACTACAAGCAATGTCACCTGGATGGATAGGGAGTCATTATCTCTACAGCAAAAGGCCTGCTACATAAATTCTTTTTTTTGTCTGTCATTTATTAGTAATGATTTAGACTGTTGATTTCCTATCTATTTCCCTGACCATAGTAGTGTACACTATGTGTTCTTTTTTGTGAGTTCATGTCCTTGTGATGTATGTGTCTTTGTCAGCTAAAAAAAACAACCAACATCAACAAAAACAACAAAAAGAAAAAAAAATACTAACATTGTCTCTCGTCTTGTCTCGTCATCTCACTCCTGATCTGTGCCTTGCCGTGGCGAGTGAGCTTTTGAACTAAACAGGTCTTGTCTACTTGTGTTTGAGTGTCATATGAATAATATATATGTACCCCATACATGGCTTCAGAGTGCCTACTGTATGTAGTAAATGGAAAATCTCTACAGCAAAAGGCCAACCTACAGCTACATTCATTCAGTTTGTTACTGCCATTTATTAGTAATGATTTACACAGTTTGTTTACTACTTACTATTTACCTGAGCATTCAGTATTGTGCAATATAGCACACAGAAGATGAGGGACATTTTGGGGGGAAAGAAGTGCTGAATTTCATCATTCAAACATGTGACTTTTCATGAAAATTCTATAATCAAAGATGGCCGCCACGTCATATGACGTCATAATATGCAAATTAGATGGGGAAATTTAATCCCTACATAAACTTTGGGTCATCCTTAATATTTCTCTAATTTACAGAAAGTCTCTATCTCTTATCACTTTTAAGATATAGCCTTTTGAAATTAAGATGTCAAAATCGAACGTTTCGAAAAAAAAACTCTGGCGCCTAAAGGGTTAATAGTCTTTTTAGGAAGGCCTGTGAACAGTCCATTGCAGTAATCAACCCTGCTGGAGATAAATGCATGAATGAGTTTTTCTAAGTCATGTTTTGACATCAGCCCTCTGAGTTTGGCAATATTTTTGAGGTGGGAAAAAGCTGATTTAGTTATCGCTTTCATGTGGCTGTTGAAATTTAGATCACTGTCAATTAATACACCAATATTTTAACAGTATCCTTTGCCTTCAACCCTTTTGTGTCAAGGAGAGTGGCAACCCTAAGTCTTTCCTCCTTTTTACCAAATATAATTACTTCAGTTTTTTCTTTGTTCAGCTGAAGAAAATTTTGAGACATCCAGGTGTTGATTTGTTCTATACACTGATTCAAGAGGACCATAGTCATTTGGTGATAGAGCTAAGTAAATTTGTGTGTCATCTGTATAGCTATGATATGAAATCAAATTATTTTGAATGATTTGTCCAAGTGGGAGCATATAGAGGTTGAATAATAGTGGCCCCAAGATCTACCCCTGGGGAACACCACAGGTCAAGGACGTTGGTGTTGAGGTACAGTTTTCTGATGGCAACAAAGAAGCTCCTTTCTTGTAGATATGATTTTAGCCAGCTGATAACTATGCCTGTAAATCTAACCCAGTGTTCTAGTCTGTGTAGTAAAATATTGTGATCAACAGTGTCAAATGCTGCACTAAGGTCCAGTAGCACTAGGACTGATGTTTTACCTGAATCTGTGTTGAGGCGTGTCATTGGAAACTTTAATGAGAGCTGTTTCAGTGCTGTGATTTGCCCGAAAACCAGACTGAAAGTAATCAAAATACCCATTTGATGTTAGGAAGGTGGTTAATTGATTAAAGACTACTTTTTCAATAATTTTGCCAATAAAAGGTAGATTGGATATGGGCCTGTAATTGTTTAGCATGGAGGCATCCAGGTTATTCTTCTTGAGAAGTGGCTTTACAACAGCTGTTTTCAGTGACTTAGAAAAAGTGCCAGACAGCAGTGATACATTTACAATTTGAAGAACATCTGCCGCTATGAGGTGAAAAACAGTTTTGAAGAAATTGGTAGGCAGAGTGTCTAAGACACATGTGGAAGAGCTGAGATTCTGTACCGTTTTTTCGTAGTGTTTCGTAGTCTATCAAGCTGAACTCTGACATCAAGTTTAGTTTCCCTCTGTTTGTTGCTGGAAGTTCAGGTTGTTGAATTTGTAATTGAGCAGATTGTTGAGTCTGATTTTGTCAATTTTACCTTTAAAAAAAGATGAAAACTCATTGCATTTATTAGCTGAGAGAAGTTCAGGCGCTAATTGTGAGGGGGGATTTGTTAACTTATCAACAGTTGAAAATAGAATACGAGTGTTTTTGAACTTCTATTGATAATGTTAGAAAAGAAAGACTGTCTCTTCAGAGTTATATGTGCGGAGCATCTCTTTATGGATTTCATAGTGGATCTGAAGTTTGTATTTACGCCTTTTTATTTCAGTCTTCCTACACTCTCTTTTTAGAAGTTTAAATGCTGGATTTCGCCTCCATGGTGCTTTCTGTTTGTCCTTAACTTTCTTGAATTGTAATGGAGCAATGTCATCCATAATGTTTGCCATTTTTGCATTAAAGTGATCAAATAAGTCTTCAGAGTCTGACAGTTGACTTGACTTTAGTGATAGTGCTTGCTGAAAGAGAGCACTTGTCTGATCATTTATGATTCTCCTTTTTACCATCATAGCTGTGTTTTGAGTGTGTGGGGACATAGAACACGCAGAAATGATCAGATAAGGCCAGGTCTTTAACAGCTGTAGAGACATCGAGACCCTCGCGGGTATGGCCGAGAGAGTGTGTTCTTAAGGGCTCGTCCCACAGCTGTGTGAGCGCGTCCCTGGATAGTATAAGTATATACTCTTTTTACAACCAAAGAAAGTAAAGGAGATTATTTGTACCTGCGTTAGCCAAATAAAGGACGGGACTGCACCCTTCACAAACCGTACGTGACGTTTATTAGTTTTACAGTTGACAGTTCACTACTAACAATTCTGGTTTCCTTGCACTAGCCATTTTCGTCGTATAGCCTACTCTGTCTGTTTGTATAGCCTAAGCCTATAAGCCTACAGCACGCAAGCTTTGGTCAATTTCTGTAACAAACAGTGCCACCTATAGGCCTGGGATATGAAGTAACGTGTTGAGTCGTGTTGAGATGGATCCGTTTGGACGCAAATATTCTTGATACGGTTTCAGGGAAGACGGAGGGAAAAAAGATCGGTTTGGTACGTGTGGACTAGCCCTAAGGCTATTTCGCATAGGCTACTCAATGGTGCTGTTTCACACGCATAGCGACCCCCACTCACCAGGGCTAGGTGGAAGGTCTATGAATTGTTAATCCGGCTCTGCCCCCAACAAATCACACCTTTCCACCTCTGGGCTATAAGGAGGAGAAGGAGGGGCCTGAGGCTTGAGGCTAATGGCCTACAAGCTGATCTGATGTCTGATGTGTGATCAGTGGAATATAGGGAGGGAAGTGGCAGTGTTTTTTTTGCGGGTCTGCAGAAGTCAGCCAAATATGAGGGGACTGACATGTGATTCTCTGTGCTTAATGAAAATATACATTATTCCCAAATCACAAAATAATGGTTGAATATTACTGATGATATTTCATTGTTATTTAAGAACATGCAGTGCGCGTAGGGCACCAAAAACATCTTGCTCGTAAAAAATCATCATACCGCATATTGTGGCGGGTCTGTTATTCAGCCTACTTACTGTAGGCTGCGTAAACCACAGGCCTTTATTTTGGGCAAGCCTGCATTCGAGGCAGGCCTTTATTTCATAAGGCTTCTGTTAAAGAATTTTATATAAAGCCTGCGCTAACAGTTGTCCTCCTGCCCCCGCTACCACAGCTGTGTGAGCGCGTCCCTGGATAGTATAAGTATACTCTTTTGATCCCATGAGGGAAAATAGTGTGGCATGCTCACGCGTTATGTCTCCTTCTT
Organism: Alosa alosa; assembly: GCF_017589495.1. Classification (NCBI taxonomy): domain Eukaryota; kingdom Metazoa; phylum Chordata; class Actinopteri; order Clupeiformes; family Clupeidae; genus Alosa; species Alosa alosa. Next base: position 30,205,951 of record NC_063205.1, on the reverse strand, counting down.
ACAAACTTCACTATAGCGAAACCATTAATGAAAGCAAAGCAATCATACGTCTTCATAAAATAAACACTTGCCAGATATGCCTTCATAGCTTTGGGCTTCATTCAGCATTTTGTTCTTCCACTGGAAATGCTGCCTGCTGCATCCTTTCTGTTTTTATTGTTTAGAAAAGTTTGAGGTCTTGAGTTAATGCATTAAACATTGTTTGCTGGTAACCCGCCACAAATAGCCTACAGATTCTTGCGTGCGTACATTCTCATTCTCTCAAAACGTGCCCGTTCTACAGGCTGGCCAAGTGCGTAATTCTGTGGCATACAGCAGATGTATTTGTTTATTGTACAGAAAAGTAAAAATAACCTGTCAAGCAATCAAATGACTACATTGCAGTCAAGAAGTATGGCAAATTAATGTACGAAACCAAAACGTGGGTCATAGTTGTCTAAGCCTCTATTGCGTAGCCTGTTATAAACGTTGCTAGATAGTAGTAAATCGCCAACAACATTGTTTTCTGCAGAAGCCTACCCCAGAATTAGTTCTGAACAGTTATTTCTCTACTGACTCAATTATCAAAAAGGTGCTTTCTCTTCGTCCTCCGCAAATTGAGCAGGTAGTTCAGTAGAGACGTTAGAATAAATTAGCGTTTGCGATTGACAACGTTGTGATAAGTAGGCTATAACACTAACTTTGCAAAGTTAACTTGAATGCATCAATTTTGAACAAAGTTGTGTAGGCTACACCACGCCAGTTGTAGTCTGCATGAACAGTTCTTGCTCAAGACACTGTTTTGATTTGCGTGTGGGGTTGAAGCCAACCTGTTTGAGGGAGAGCGGTGCAAGGAGAGAATGCTTTATCCTGCGCATATCTCTACAATTAAATAATGTGTCTAGGCTAATCTATATTTTCAATAAGCAATCACTGCATGCCTATGGAAACAAAAGTCAATAATAAGATATCAATATATTAGAGTTATTCATAACCAAGTGTACCCAAGCCTTATGCAGGAATGGACAAATTTGATTTATTTTGGGAATTACACTCATTTTCAGAAGGGGCGCAGGCAGGCTACTGACCTCGACAGTTAAACAGTGGCTGAACGCGGTACTAAAGTTTCACGCAGGTTCACGCCACATAATCATTCCAGTGTAATATTTCAAAGCAATGCCCACTGTACACATCTTAAGTCACTCAGGTGCACAGATTGAAGCCAATCACCCAATGGGCACAGCAGCACTGGAATGATATCATCCAGCACCTGAAAAATAGTCCCTGATATTCCACAAATTTGGGGATCATTTTCCACCTCCTCGAGTTAAACAATTGCTATACTCTCATTCGAGGTTGAACACCATGGGCAGCAGACAATGATATCATCCAGCACCTGAAAATAGTCCCTAGGATTATTAATGCGAGGTTGAATGCAGACTAATTGGAGTGCCTGGATTATAGTTCCATGTCAAATCAGCCTAGAAAATCGCTACGTTTCATTTTCCGTTATTACACTTTCTAACTTGAGAGGAGACAAGTTTTAAATAGGAAAATTACCGGAAATCTTAGTCACTTTTAAACGCGATGCTAGCAGGCGAGATGCTAATTGTCTAATCTGATTCAATGATCTATGCTAGGCTGGAGCTAAAATTGGTATCGCCAGACTCAGAGAACGGCTGGATGAACTGGAGAAAGGTAAAAATCAATTGTTAAACTCAAGGGGAGGTGGAAAATGAGTAATTCCCCAAATGGTGGAATATCCCTTTAAGACGGCTGCAGGCTGCTACATCAAGTCGAATCCCCCTATTCTCAGTTTCCACCATTTCTGCCATTGCTCATGTCACATCCTCTGCAGGCTGTTACCCCAGGTGTCCAGCAGAGGTGCCATACTATGATGAGAACACCAGGAACTGCACCACACTGCAGGACTGCACCTGCCTCTTCAATGGTAGAGTCCTAAGACATGGCACTCAAGTGAGCACGCCCAGTGGACACTGGTGAGTCAGCATTTAGTTGAATGTACCATGTCTATGGAGGGGAGGGGAGGGGTTGTAATTGTCATGTGCTCATATATTTTTATTTATGTGTTTTAGCACATGCACAGATGGAGTCATTGACTGTGGTAAGTTATTAATCCATTTAAGTGCATTTTTATTTGTATTTCATTGATTGTCTTATTTTAAAGTAATTTTTTTTCTTGAGTTCTTATGATGAAATCTTTCAAATGAATTATGTATCAAAGGCAATCTTGGTCATATCTGTTTTCAGTCCCATGTCCTACGACCACACCATCGCCGTTGACAACAGTGTTGACAACCGACGATGGCCACAATTGTGAGTTTTGACTGCTACTACAATAGCTACCACTGTAAAACACAGGGTGTGCTGTATAGCTTAGCATAGCATTAGCATGCTAGTCCTTCCTTCAAATGAGCCAACGCACAGCAAACACAGAATGAATGCCTTAGCATAGTATAGCATCAGCATGCTAGTTCTGGCTTCGCCTCAAGGTGAACACATAATAAATGCATTAGCATAACATGATATTAGCATGGTAGTTCATATCATACTAATATCACCTCAAGAAAAATCAGAATGAATGCCATAGCAAAGCACACAATGTAGCGTAGCATAACATCTCACCATCAACAATTATACCTCTACCAACAACAACATCATTCACAACTACAACCACTGACTGGTCACATACAACACTGAGTACTACAGTATCAACCACTGTGGAACCTACAACAACTTATACCACAATAACAGTAGCCACAGCTTCCAAATCTCCACAGGTTACTCCATGAGTTCTGACTGCTGCTACTGTACATGCCTTGTTGTTCCTACACTTAGCCTGACGAGCCAGACCCACATCAAGATGTAGGGTCTGGGAACTTACCATTGGCAGTGCTCAATCCGAGGGGCGGGATAAACGGTTGTCTTTCAAATTTCCTCTGCACCCAATAGGATAGCTACAACTCATGAGTCCCATGCATTTTTCCACCAGCAGAGCAAGTTGGCTAGTTGATCAAACTTTTGCCAATTTAAAAAAGCTTAACTTGAGTGGTGATTCAAAGACCGCTGTTCGCCAGCAACAGTATCCATTTTCTTTGTTTTCAATTAGCAGGAAATTCTTGCGTAACCGTCGCCGACTCTATACACGATATGATTGGCCTGATAGAAGTTTCATTTTTCCAGCTCGAAAGCCAACGGAGAGTTGATAGACTACCCTGGCAGCAAATTACATTTGCTGCCGCTAGGGTGTGTCTAGATTTCTAGGCTATCCTACACTGTATACCTGGGGGGTATTCCAGAAAGCAGGTTTACTTGCTTAACTGGGTATGTTAACCCAGTGTAAGCAGTAAACCTGGGATTTCAGTTCCAAAATGATCAGGCTATATAAGTCACTATGGTAACATAGGCTCTGAACTTATCTGGGTATGTTAACCCAGAGTAAGCGGTAAACCTGTGGGCTATACTCAGGGATGGGCACAAATACATCAAAATGTATTTCCAAATAAAATACCAAATACCCACCTTAAAATGTATCAAAATAAACTACAAAATACAGCAGCCAAAAAATGTATCAAAATAAAATACTGTATTTTTGTGTTTTCAAAATACAACAAAATACTTTTTTCTAAAAGCCTTTATCGTCTATCCCTTCCCTACCTGGAAAAACATCTGAAAGCAAGAGACTCCTTCCATAAATCAGTCAACAGATTAGATATGCTGACCCCTCATGTTAGACATCCCAATATAAACCTCTGCCAGGGTCGGTGTCAGCGGGTGAAGGTGGGGCATGAGCACTGACCGGGGCTGGGCACCTCGCCTCACTTTTATTAGTTATTTTTCCAAAATTGCCATATAATAAAGAGCATCCTTCGAGCCTTTTGGATAACTGAAACAATATGATCATGGGGGGAAATAGTGCAAGGACATAGTGGTCATAGCCTATAGTGTTTAATAGACTAGCACACAGCGTTAAATAGAATAGTTGCATAGGCTACAATACAAGCAAATAGGCTATCCAGTATCATAGGGCCTTCTGATAATATTGCAACATTGAACGTAGGCAATGTGATCGCTCGAAATGTTCTTTAAAGTATAACTCTAACACATTTACGATTGGATGGATTCCATGGACCCGATTTTCACCTCAACAAAGGAACCAATCACAGAACGGAGGGGGGACAGCAAGACGATGATGACACACTGAAGCGGTTATGAGCTACGTACAGACACATTTGATAGACATTCGTAGCACCCAATAAATGGCTCTGAGCATTCGTAAACCATGTCTCAAATACAAGAAAATGAATGTGTAGTTCTCAGACCCAAACTCAATGAGATGAGGTCTGGCGTTAGCCAAGCTATGTGGCTAGGCAGAGGCACCAAATGTGATGGACAGTTTAAGAGCGAACAGGACACTCGGCATGGCTTTTAGTATCTGCTCTGACAGTTACTTTTATTGACTGTTAGTCTACTGTTTGAGTTTATGTACTGTTTTACAGCAACAGGAATGCCGACTCCACAACTGTTGCACTTCCCAGCCAGTTGGCGTAATAGATTGCCCACTATGAATCAGTGACAATAATTCAAAGACAAACAATCCAAATGGATGACTTATTTAGAAATTTAAGCTAGCTAGCATTTCATCACAAATGAATAATTTTGTATGCACCTGAAACTGGTGTGTGCACAACCTCTATCAATGTAAATACAAAAAAAAGTAAAAATAAAAAATCAGGTTGTCACATTAATACCATCCAATCAGTTAAGCCAATTAGAAGCCAATTATTATGACATTATCAATCATTTCTTTTTTAAAATGTGCAAAATTGGAACAGTCAACAGTATAACAAAGATCAACAAATCTTACATGGTGAACAAAACATCAATTCAACATTCACACACATATATATATAAACAATTAAAACGTTAGAAGAAATTAAATACATTTAACAACCATACAGCATTTAATTCGATACAATATATAATTATCGATATAATTTGCCCTACACATAAAGGTGATACACTAACGCCACATTCACATCAGATCCATTGTGTGTGCATTGTCACAGCTGTGGCATGGTTGTGTGGTTGTGTGTGTGTGTGTGCCAGTGTTGTAGTACTCGAGTCCGAGACTCAAACTCGAGTCCGAATCATTAGCTAAATTTAGAGACTCGTGACTTGACTTGGACTTGAGCACTGAATGACTCGAACTTGGACTCGTGCATTCGCACTTGCGATGACTCGTCGAGGACTCGACTTTTTTTTGTAATATATCATAAGGCTATAATTGTAGTATGTCATTAGGCTATAATTTGCTATATGATTTTAATATCTAAATTATTCGTAATACTAATTTTAGTTCAAGGGAATGTTAGGCTACTGCTTCGTGTCGTAGGCTACATCGCAAGTCACATCATGTTCACATGCAAAGCAAACTAACGTTAACTTTAACACCAAAATGCCTGTAGATATGGCCGCCGCTATTTCAATGTACTAGGCTATTGCCAGGCAATATTAGTTCTCATACATGACATAACATTACCTAAGATTACACTCAGCCTAGGCTAAACAACACACACTGCTGCTGGATAGCTGATCATTGTGACATGGTGAACAGTGTTTTCCCTGACTGACGCGAGAAGCGAGGTTCCATTCATTCATTTTCATTCGGGGTGTGCCCTGCCGTGCTTCTGTCTGTTAATTTGCAGCAGGCTATTATCGGATGAAAGAAAAATAAACTAAACGTTTTCCCGATCAAGATATAGCATACTTCTTAATTTTGGGGTCATAAAATATAGAAGCATAACATTAAATTGCCTAGTAGAGTGTCCATGTAGTGTCAATGTAGGCCTACGTGTCTGCGCAAGTGAAACTGACAAACTGAACCTCTCGTGGGCAGAAACAACTATATTTAAAACCATGAATGAACTGGATTACTGTTACTGTTCAAACGAGCGATTTGATAGCCTAATCCACTGCACGAAAAAAAAGGAAATAGCAACGTGTTCTATTTCTAACAGGTGAATATCGTAGCAAATAGTATGGCGATGGCAGCTTAATAAAACATTTATTTTACTCATCTCGCTGAAATGAACGTGGCCTGTTGCACAAAGAAATGAATTAGGCAGATGATCTAAATCTCTGTTAACCTAAAGCTAGTTTTCATCTCTATTGTTGACGTGAAATATGTCTCCATAGTGTCAGTGAAGTGATAACATAATTATGCAGTTGCCGGTAGCCAGTGTTCACGCCACGGGAGTCAGAAAGAAGCTACCAAGACGGGCCCTGCTCTGTTTCTGTCCCTCCCAAATTACGCTAAAATTGTGTAGGCTATTTAACAGCCAGCATTTTAAAAAATGCCCTTTTATGATCCACACTACCTCTTACAAAATAGGCCTACTCCAACGTCCATCTAGCTCTTGTGAAGTATGAACTTCTACAACACTCACTATACAATTGTCAGCAGTCAGTAACTGCATAATGTGACTTAATGGCCTGTGTGATTGGGATGTGGATTGCTCATTTATTATGAGTAGGCCTATATGGTATAGCTATGGTATGGTATTCTCTCCGATATAATAAATACAACACATTGGGTTTGGCAAGAAATTTGCCAATACTACTTTCACACAAGTGATGGCACCCCTGCTTGGAGACAGACGATTGTCTGTTTTGCTTTTAAGGATTTCATCTGCAATGGAAAAAAATGGAACGACATGTAGGCTATGCTTACTTTAGTGCTGGACTTGGACTCGACTTGATCAATAGTGACTCGACTCGGAGTTGACTCGGATGAGTCGTGGGGAGTTTATTTAGGCCGTTTTGGTAAGTAGTAATAAAGCGGGATAATATAGAATGCCGGTCATTGTCGGAGATAGGTCCCGACAGGGCTTAACCGACCCGACGGCGCAGCGGAGGGGTCTTGTTCCGCCCTGAAGGGACCTATCTCCCGAGTCCGACAATGACCGGCGTTCTATACATTATCCCGCTTATTACACGGCTACTTACCAAAATGACACAATAAACTCCCCACGATATGACTCTTTAGCCTACATAGCCTAGCCTATTTGTTACCGTTTCATCATGGCTTTTGCTGAGAAACAAATAGTTCGCAACAACACACGCTGAACTTGAATCAAACATTCTTTAGAACACAGCTGATCAACCGTCTGCTTTCACTTTTGAATTAAGTTCCAATCCTTGCGCACTTAATTAGACCTACACACATGTGTGTACTAGTAATTATGCAGATTATAAAATACTATTATTAACTAAATACACTTTATATGAATTTCTAAATATATGAAATATGACATAAGCCATCATTTTCCGTGTTTGTTTGTGTATGTGTGTGGAGAGAGTCAAGCAGAATCTAGGATGGCCACTGGTGTGAATGATCACACTACAGTATATTCAATATTACTGATGACGTCAAGGTGGTGGAGGCCCCCAAATCAAATAATTTTTTAAAAAAGTATCGAAGAAGTATTGAAATTCTTGACTTGGTATCGATATCGAAACATTAATTTTGGTATCGTGACAACACTACGCAGTGTAGATTACGCTATCGCTCATAAATGCGGAAGTAATTGTTTTTTAATATAGGCGGTCTTGTGCGTCTCCACTTTTCACAATTGGCCAACTTCATCCCAACACCTAGAACGCGCACAGGTGTGAGCTGAAAGCTTAGTTTGACAAATATATCACATAACTGCTATCGTAGAATCACTTAACTTATACCCCTGAGTCAAGGCTTTGTGTAGCCTCGATATGGCTATGTCTAACGTGCTTCGTAGTATACCCCACAGGTTTAGTTGGCTGCATAAGACACCATGGTGATACAGCGACGTTAAAACAGAGCCACTTTTGTGTCACAGCATACCCTGGCTTTGAACGCAACATACCTCGCTAACCCCACTAATCGAGCTTTGTATTATACCCCACTGCAGATGTCTTTTGACTGCAAGGCCATTGAGTCAAGTTGTTGTGGTGGTCTTGCTTCTGTCGTTTCTCACAGTACTCATGGAAATGGGCAAGAGAAGGTTAGCCAGAAGTGATGTCAATTTAGCTCTACTAAATTGTGATCTACCGCATCAGTTGTTAAGGGTCATTCACACCAAGAACAATAACGATAACTATAACCATAACGATAGAAACGTCCATACTGAACAACGATAAACAAAGTCTCTCCTTGTGTTAATGAATGTGACGGCTAAAATGTGACGGGTTCTGATTGGCTGTTAGCTTTTTATCGTTCTCAAAATCGCTCTCAAAGTGATCCACAACGATATCGTTCTTCATGTCATTATCGTTATAGTTTTATGTGTGAACGTCATCATTCATGTATCGAGAACGATATTTGTTTATAGTTATCGTTATCTTGGTGTGAATGGGCCTTTAGTTCTTCGGCTTAACTTTCACCTTCTGTTTTCATCTTCCGTTAGACTGCTGCTCTTTCTGTTTACTATCTTTTCATCCCAATGGAGCAATGAATAGGTTTATTACCTGTAATTTTAGCGATCATATGAAATGCGTAAATTGTGTAAAATCTACGGCTTTTTTGTTCTTTGGCTGAACTGAGCACCATCTTCAGCGTGAGAGACCTGTAGCTAAGTAACTGCTGTGTTGCTGTGCAACATCTTCAGCGTGAGAGACCTGTATCTAAGTAACTGCTGTGTTGCTGATCTTCAGTGTGAGAGACCTGTAGCTAAGTAACTGCTGTGTTGCTGATCTTTAGCGTGAGAGACCTGTAGCTAAGTAACTGCTGTGTTGCTGTGCGCCATCTTCAGCATGAAAGACGTGTAGCTAAGTAACTGCTGTGTTGCTGCCGCAGGTGTGTGTTTTGTTTCGGGCGACCCCCATTACAGAACCTTCCAGGATCACAAATATGACTTCCAGGGGAGGTGCAACTACATCCTGGTCCAGGAACGGTTCCCACAGTATGACTTCAGCATCGTGGTGGACAATGACGCCTGCAGCTCTGGGGCTTCTGGGGTCTCCTGCGCCAGGGGGATCATCATGAAGTTCCAAAACCACACTGTAGCCCTCAGCATCCAGAACAATGAGTACAGATCGGTAGCAGTACGTACTCAACACAACATAAAGCATCCTGCACTGAAGGCACATACAGTACAAATACACGCTGTATATTACCATCAGCACTGAAAACACATACATATACATGATATTGCCATCAGCACTAAACAGACATACATGTTAAATTACCATCAACACTGAAAACACATACAGTACACATACATGTTATATTACCATCAACACTGAAAACACATACAGTACACATACATGTTACAGTATATCACCATCAACACTGAAAACACATACAGTACACATACATGTTATTTCCATCAGCACTGAAAACACATACAGTACACATACTCACTGTATATTACCATCAGCACTGAAAACACATACATATACATGATATTGCCATCAGCACTAAACAGACATACATGTTAAATTACCATCAACACTGAAAACACATACAGTACACATACATGTTATATTACCATCAACACTGAAAACACATACAGTACACATACATGTTACAGTATATCACCATCAACACTGAAAACACATACAGTACACATACATGTTATTTCCATCAGCACTGAAAACACATACAGTACACATACTCACTGTATATTCCCATCAGCACTTTTTTTACCCCAAGTGTACAATACCAGATTCGCAAGCAGTTTCAGTTGACAAATACTGTACTTTTCAAATGCCAATGTTGGTTGTCAAATGTGGATTTTGATTAGGTCAATTTGTTTGGCCATAGTTAATCATGTAGTGAAGATCTGGTCATGTAGTGAAGATCTGGTATTGTGACAGTCCTTTGTCATGCAATGGGAAACGTGCCCAAAATAAAGTCCCCATGTCTGTGTCCTGCAACCCTCAGACCACGCTGGACCAGGGCCTGTGTTTCCCCCCTACGAGCAGCACGGAATCCGCTTTGAGACCACCACACACATGGTGACTGTCTACATTGACGAAGTCGACACCAAAGTCTCATTGGATATCTACAACAACATCATCATCACCCTGGGGAAGGACTTCCTGAAACACTCAATTGGACAGTGCGGTGGGTATCAAAGGAAGACGTCACTGTCACCATGGAAACGTGTTATAGACTAGATCAGGCCATGTCTGATGTTTAGAGAGCATTTATAACAGCATCAAATTTACTTTATTTAATCTGTGTGCACCTGCAGAACAGGCAAGTTTTTGAAAGTGGAGGCATGACATTTAAAATGATGGTGTAATAATGATGGTGTAACAGAGGCACTTTAATCTATATCACTCACTGGGTTCCACGTGGAGGGTTCTTGTGTGTGTGTGTGTTTGTGTGTTTCTTCACACTATTTATCTTTGTATTCAGGTGAGTGTGGAGGCAGCCCTTGTGTGCGCCCTGGTGGTCAGATAGAGGATGACACGTGCTGTCCACAGACCGCCTATGACTGGATCTCCCCCGACCCCAGCAAGCCCCAGTGTGCTTCTGCACCACGAAACCAGTCCTGTTCTCCACCAACACCATCTATACCACCACCCACACCGTGCCCCACTCCTGTCTGTGACCTCCTCACACAGCCGTAAGATCCAGGGGCCAGACCATATATACATCATGGGTCATACTCACACAGCCGTGAGATCCAGGGGCCAGACCATACATCATGGGTCATACTCACACAGCCGTGAGATCCAGGGGCCAGACCATATATACATCATGGGTCATACTCACACAGCCGTAAGATCCAGGGTCCAGACCATACATCATCATACTCACAGCCGTAAGATCCAGGGGCCGGACCATATATACTAGGGCTGTCACTTTTGTGAAAAAATCCTGTTCGATTCGATTTTTGAGACATAAGTGTTCATTGAATCGATTGTAAAATCGATTTTTCATGTCTAAAGACGTTTCCATTTTCAACGCCAAATATAGGCCAATCCACAAACAACTAACAGGCATTAGGACGAACGTAAAGAGGGTGCTTGTAGACACAAGCCAGCAATATTTCTGATGATTTATAGTCCAGTCATTTTAAGCCAAAATAGGGGTCAAGGTTGAACAAATTGCAACACAAGCAAACTTACCTGATTTTGAATCCTCAATATGTCCTGAGTAAGGGAAAAAAAGGCCCCAAAGAATCCCGATAGAGGAAAGTTTCGAAAAAGACCCAAATATACCCTATTCATGCGCCTATACAGTATTTTTCTCACGCAAATAGGGGAAAAAAATTAACCTTCACATATCACCATGAAAATTACTGAGTTGATTACTTACATCAAGACAAACAAAAAATGTATTATAAGTTTTTTGAAATTGTTTGTTAACATGGGCAAACAGGGCATAATGTAATTACGTATAGTTAATTTGTATACATACCACAACAGAGCTAATAGTCCAGGCAAAGGTCTGACCCAAAACTAATTGCAACAGAATTTATTTTCACATTTTAATATTTCAATTGGTGATCTTTACACCATAGTAAAAGACCATGAAAATCCAGCTGGTGGAAATGTTAAAATGAGGGTTGTTTTATGCATTATTCTTCAGCAAATACTGACAAAACTGTAATTAGAATGTTGTAGAATACACATTCTAAAGAATATCTGACCCCATCCAACTTAACATGGAATTTTAGAATCTTGCATTGTTGAGGAACATTCTTTTATTTTCAAAGAGTGAATTCCTTTGGCTTATTTCATACTGGTTTGTTGCAAAATTGGTGTCTATTTTTACATTGTGGCCCTTTGAATCAATGGAAATAGTTGTTGAATCTTTAAATAGAGCCAAGTGGGTTTTTGCATGCAAGTGTTCCACAATGTGTAATCTGTACAAACACATAGTTAGGCATTATTCAGCCTAGGAAAGTGGTTTTGGTGTTTACGTAATCTGATTTAGAGGTCACTGAAACATACAGTCAAAGATCCGCTTTAACCCTCTCTGATACAGTATAGGGAGGTAAAGTGAAAACCAGCGCCCAAGTGGTTGCGTTCCTATCGAAGAGCAGCTCCAATGTTAAGTCCCATAGACCTATTTAAAAAAAAATATTGTGAAGCCAAATCAGCGATGTTATCCACCAAAAATATTTTTCAGTGTTTATACAGTAATAATATTCTAACTGTGAAAATGTCAGACCCTATTTTGCCTTATTTAAGAAAATCGAAATTGCTCCTATTTGTTTCATAAACGAACTACAAAAGAAGTCACGTGACTTTACCCTTCAACGTTACTCACGGTAGCATGGTTTGTTTATTAGCCTGGTTAGCATTGACGCTTAACACTTACAGCTAGCTCTTCATGTGAGTAGAAGCACAACACCAGTTATCCTGACATAAAGGTTATCACCACGCGGTTTACATCACGTTCCGTTATTACAAAAATATGTTAAGCCAGTTAAGCAAATTGCATATTGATCAGTTAGAGATTAAGCGCCCAAACATGTGACATCACATGCAGCTGTAGTTCCTTATCACCGTGTTACGACAAAAACTCAAAACAATTCAACTGATCCTAAAAATAAGGTATGACCACTTGAAGAAATAGAGGTGACCCCAGTGCCTAACATATGGAAGGCATTAAATTAAGATCCCAATGTGCACCGAGATATATTTTTTCTAAAAAAAAATCCCATCCATTCCGCTAAACTCTAGGAGCGCAACCACTAGATGGCGATGAGATTACTTTCCCTCCCTATAGAGCTGGTAAGTCCCGCCCTTTCCGCTGGACCTCTAGATTGAAAAATCGCCAATGCAAGTGAATGTGAGAAAATAATTATTTTCTGGTCCCGTTTGATTTGTGCCATGAATGTGAACATATGTTGTCTGTGAATTTTTAATATAAATTTTCGTGTAAAGAATGCTACAATTGAGCGGGTAGAAGTTTGATGCGGTTAAACTTTGTGTGAGAGCACTTTGTGGACTACAACTTTCCGCTAGACGACAGATCACTAGTTTCCCATAACAACCATCAGTTGGTCGAGATGTAGAGGGTTATTAAGATCGACTTTGAACACAGTGAACCATACAACTTTACAATCACACTGTATCGTAGTGTTAATGTGTTGAGTGAAGCTAGACGTGTTTCAAATATTTTTGTTACCATGTGTGTTTATTCCTGCCGTTACAAAAACTAGCATCTCAGTTAATGTTAGCGATTAGAGCTAGCTCACGTCACAGGCGACATGTAGTCTTTCTCGTTATGTCTTTTCCACAACTGATAGCCGAAGAATCATATAATATACTGTCAAACTCGTAACATGAAAAATTATATTAAAAATTCACAGACGACATATGTTCACATTCATGGCACAAATCAAACGGGACCAGAAAATAATTATTTTCTCACATTCACTTGCATTGACGATTTTTCAATCTAGAGGTCCAGCGGAAAGGGCGGGACTTACCAGCTCTATAGACCCTTTCAACAAGGTAAACAAAAACAATGCTTGAACATTCTATTTGGGCCCCAATCGACTTCCTCTACATTAAGATAACATATGGAATGTTAAAAAGGAAGTCTTGTGGGGCCAACTATGATGCTGATAATGGAACTCTCTTGAAAGGGTCTATAGAGTGTCCCAGTGACGCCACTTCCATTTGCCTCCATGGGACCTATCTTTCAAAAAATTTTGAACGCCAGTCTATGGCGAAAAATAAATTATTTTCTGGTCCCGGTTGACTTGTGCCTTGAATTACCCATATGATGTTTGTCAATTTTAAAGACAATTTTTCATGTAAAGACATTTGCAGTTTGTTTCGTAACTATTGAATTACAACATTGTGAAAGATCGTAATTCCAATGACTACAAACCCATCAGTCGCGCTAGTGACGTTAGCTCATTCACAGCCACACTAGATTGTAAGCAGAGAGGGTTAAATCAAGGATCTTTCTTGTAAGCATACCAGCAACAGGTCTTAATTGGGCTTTCCTTGCCGATGAAAATACCATGAGTCAGAGGATTAAACACATCAGGTAAGTTGTATTCATCCATAGACTGTACATTAGATACTGTTAAGTGACACTGCAGGCAGCAAGATGCAACCGTTTAACTAGCATAATAGCTAATCTTATCGTTAATTACGTTGGTGACGTACATCGTTCGAGACGAGAGATGTAGTCCACTGAGCGGATTCGCACAAAACCAACATAACTTTTGAAGTCTATCGAACAACAGTACTTTCTTGACGTGAAAAATGATATTTTAAATTCACACACATCATATGTGAAATTCGTGGCACAATTCAAACTGGACCAAAAAATAAATGTTATCTCTCCATTAACTCCCGTTCAAATTTTTTTAAAAGATAGGTCCCTTGTAGCGGAAGTAAAACGGAAGTCACTGGGACACTCTATATCACACTAAAGCAAAGATTGTTAAGGCGGAGCAAGATGTTTCATCAGGAGCCACTTCCGGGAACCCGGATCGCACGGGGGGTCAAAATCCCCCTTTATGCAGAGCAGAGGCAGCGACTGCTCTGCATAAAGGCATCTGCTCCATTGAAGTCTATGGGCATAGCTCAGAATTTCACCACATATGCTAAGGTCTTGGTTCTATAGAGTTAGGAATGTGAATTTCGGGCACGTTTTCATGATCCTCAAACCCTTCTGAACATTTCAGGTACATTTTTAGCATTTTTGAGCATTCCAGTCTGGAGAAAATCAACCTTATATCAGGTGTGCGCCCGGTTATTTATGCAGCTGCTGTTGGCGGTTGCAATGCATGCCAATCAATACGTCATCGACACGCCTCTTTATGCAGACAGGATTCGATCCCCATTTCGCGCCCATAGACATGAACTACGACGAAGTATCAGTCCATCATTTTGCAAGTCTTATAGTAATTGACCTCTTGCCCAGGGGTTGACTGATATACTGTCTGTCCAATCAGAGGGGCCTGTATGATGTCCCTTTACTTTGCACATTTTTTGTCTAAAACAATAATCGGACAGCACAGTATGTTTATATTAGTGAATGCAGGAAAATTGTGAAGGCAAAGTTGAAGATGGACATGATAATGTCCTAATTCAACAGAAGGGTGCAGATGGGATAACTGCAGTTAACCTCCAAGTGACTCTATTGTTGTGACATCTGGCAAAAATGCTATCCTAATAAATATAGTTTAAGATTAATAATTAACAATGCATGCCTATGCATGGATCATGGTTTTACTAGTCATAGAACAGTCTAAACTATACATATTCTAAAAGTATAAGCACTGTACATGAAATATTGCATCAATCAACTTATGTCCCATCTTCCTCCATACCATGCATAACACATACTCCTCTATTCTGTATAGGCGAATCAAGTGAACAGCTGATACATTTTGGCCTGCACTATTAAGGGAAACAAATTAAACACCCTAAACTATATATTTTCTGAAAGCATATACCCTCCGGAGGAGATATAACACCATTTAAGACATTTCCCATCTTCCTCTATGCCATGCACAATACATTGCCCTCTATTCTGTAAAGGCGAATCTAGGATAAAGTGGATACATTTTGGCCTATACTGTCCAGGGAAAACAAATTAAACACCATAAACTACATATTTTCTATAAGCATATACCTTCTAGATGAGATATAATACCAGTTAAGACATGTATTATCTTCCTCCATGCCTTGGACAATTTGTTTGTCAAATGTTGCAATTAGTTTTGGGTCACTATACATTAGCTATACATAATTACATTATGCCCTGTTTGCCCATGTTAACAAACAATTTCAAAAAACTTATAATACATTTTTTGTTTGTCTTGATGTAAGTAATCGACTCAGTAAGTTTCATGGTGATATGTGAAGGTTAATTTTTTCCCCCTACTTGCGTGAGAAAAATACTGTATAGGCGCATGAATAGGGTATAGGTATTTTTCTAAACTTTCCCCTATTGGGATTCTTCGGGGCTTTTTTTCCCTTACTCAGGACATATTGAGGATACAAAATCAGTTAAGTTTGCTTGTGTTGCAATTTGTTCAACTCTTTCTCCTAAAATGACTGGACTATTATTGGCGTGAAGTTTCGCGCACAATGACAAACAGGAGTGCAACATTCTCGAAAAACAATAAGCTGAGTGGACTGCCATTACATCAGTGACAAACATTACTGCAGTCTTCAACGTATCTGTGTCTGTGTTTACGATTAGAAATTTCGCCTACATAGAACTCGATTGCACAGTTTGCATAGCCTACCGCTTTGTTCTTCTCCATAGTTTGATATACCAAAAATCCGATCACTCGTCTCTCTCATGTCGCACAGGTTGATCGCGTTGTCCTCCATTTTTTGGCAAAACACGAGCAGCACAGCAGCTGATTGAAACAGCTGTTTCAGGTGCTTAAAATTGGTAGGAATTTTCTTTTTAGCTTTCGCAATGCTTAGGGACCGTTCGTTATTTATAAACGGGGCCACCGGAGGAAAATAGGGGAGTGTCATGTCTTTTTATTCTTTGTTGAGGGGAGGGTCACCTAACTTTTTTTTGTCTAGGAGGGAGGGTCACCCATCTTTTGTATTAATGAAAACAGCAAAAAATCAAAGTGGCTTTTTTGATTGTTGATTTCTGTCGCCATATAACGTTCTCTTTCGTTCTATAGCTCTGTCAACATTGAACAATGAAAATAAGGGAGATTTCCCAGGTTTCTCACGCAAAACAGCGAAAATGTCAACATTCGTCCCCATTAACGTTGGAAGGGTTGGAGCAAGTAGCCTACTTTATTCAAGCCTAACAGCCTATATCCATTTGGTCAACTTTATCCAGCCCTAAAAAAGTTAAATTTAACTTTGGTTTACTTGTAGTTTACCGTGTAGCCTAACTTTAAACAGTGTGCATGCTTAACAAAAAGCATACTTGTGCTTCATTCATCCACACATCCAGCTCCTAACGTTTTGACAAGCATTTCTACCAATTGACCTCGTTCCTGCCCATCTCTAGCTTTGCTGTCTCCATCCTTTCTGTTTTTGTTGTTTGCAAAAAAAGAATATAGTATTTATTGGTAACCAGCAACAAGTGCAATTTGTTAATCGCTGTCATTCTCTCTCCTGCCAACAAAAATGTGTTACGTTCCAAGTAGCAGTGCGTAATTCTGCTTCATAAAGTTGAACAAATACATTTGGTCATATAAATAGCCAGTTTATGGTCTACAGAGTTGGTAAGTTATGGTAGGCCAACTTGGAGAGAATATACAGGGGGAATTCTTTGTCTAGCTGAGTAGCATGGCAGGTGCGCACGTAGGCATAGCCTACGGCCGAACACTGCAAGCGCTAATGAATCGTGCTCTCACGACAACCACGTCGTTAACTTAAATAGGCCTAGGTTAACATCACTCTGAGTTCGCATTCAAGCAAGCAAAACGATGATTTGAATACATCTGTTTCACTGGAATGGCAAGGAGTAACAACAGGACAACACAGAGACAGGCCAGAATGCAGGACTAATGTTATGAGAGTATTACAGTAATATGGGATATTCTACGGGAAAATATTAAAACGGCAAGACAGCGGGGAAACGTTAAAATGATAAACCCGGAAAAAGTTGGCATGTTAGGTATTTTTCGGTCCCTGTGATTATTTGTGAAATTGTGCAAACGGCCTTTTCAAGTCATTTGAGAAGGAAGGAGTGTAGCAAGCTCCCAAATTGACGCTCGTCTGAAAAATTGAGTTTTGGATAATGTTCAGCTTCGGCAGCTTTACAATGACTGAGGAAGCCTAGAGACGAGTCCATAGCAACAAGTTCATGTGTTGAATTTGTTATTACCCAGTGTGCTTTGTTGAATGGTCTCAATGCTTTATTGTTTTATTTAATGTGAATACTTACTAGAGGAGTAACTTTTCAAGTAGGCTAATGCAGTTGCAGGAAGTGTGCATTTAGTTTCCATGCTTATTGTGTTTCCACAACAATGTTAGTGAGTAAATCTACTGAAATGGCCACCGTCTTGGTGAAGTGTGATGTGTAAGATCAGAAAGCAGAGGTTGGGTACAGGGCAATTATATATATATGTTGATGTGTTTTCATAGCGTGTAAGAGCGTTGGCGGAAGACATCGACAATTGACCGGGGAGGGTCATGCCATTTCTGGAAATGCTGCTGGAGGGTCGTTGGTAATTATATAGCAGGCAGGGGAGGGTCATGCAACTTTCAATCGAAGCACTCAAAATCCCTCCGGTGATCCCGTTTATAAATAACGAACGGTCCTTTACTGCACTTCGGAATTCTTTTATATTCTTACATTCTTGTTTGTGAATTTTGTTACATTGTTATCTATCCTTTTTATTTGTTTAATTCGTTTAAAATTAATAGTGTACATATTTCGTTAAAATCGATTCCCTATTTTAGCTATTGGTCCAATCGATTGGGCAATTGATTTTCGAACGTAAAGTGACAGCCCTAATATACATCATGGGTCATACTGGGCTGCTCTGTCTGCATTACACTATACAAATGCAACATTTACATTCATTAATTTACATTTTAATATTTTATTCATATTACAGGGGCCATTGTCCTCAGACCAACTTGGGGTTGCTCAAGGGCACAACGGTGAAAGCCGTGAATTGAACCCACAATTGTTCAGGCTACTGCATGCTAGCCCAGCTCCTAACCACTATGCTACTGCATGCTAGCCCATCTCCTTATCCACTATGCTACTGCATGCTAGCCCAGCTCCTTATCCACTATGCTATTCATTCAAACCTTTATTTTCCTTCTCGGGTGTACAATTGAGGGCAGCCCTAATTTTCAATGTAGCCGAGATACAACATAAAACAATAATATAATAACAGCAACCACTGAGATCACAGGCATAAAAATAGATAAAATAAATAAGAATAGATAAAAATACAATACAGACAATCAGACAATAAGCATACACCTTGACCGCATTTCATTCTGTATTGCTGTGCTACCATAACTTGATACAAAAGTTAAAGTAGCTGCGTCTCGACGTTGCTTGGCAACCATTCAGATAGAGGAAATCAAAGATTCTAGAACAGAGCAAGATAGATCAGTTACGTCATATTCATGAAGTACGCTCTGAGCCCGACAGGGCGCCATTTTGGTAAGCTCAGCGCAACATTTCATATACAGTTCCAATTCTATGAGCCCACCTGAACAGCTGTTTTTAACGTTGCCAGCTGTTTTTTTTTTTTTTACTCGGTAATGAACTGCAAGAACTGACAGTGTGAAAGGCCTGATTTATCTTTTTCCAAGTTTACACTGAATAAGGAGAGGTAAATAGGCCTATTATTTAGACAGAAGTAGCTATTGCACTGGTATAGATCACATAAATTCCCATTGAGAGACTGTATAGCCTACTGATAAGCTAGCTAGCAGGCAAACTAACTTAGCTAACGTTATATTATCACCACTGTTCTTTTTTCTACCTGTAGGCTATACGTTAACCCTTTGTTCACGGCCTGCTTAAACACAGCGCATAGGCATAGGCTATTATTATCAATCACTAATAAGGTCAAGATTTCACTCAAGCGTCTGATAACTTAAATAAATGCAAATAGTTGGCCTAGGCTAAACACAACCGTGCTTGACACTAATTATTATCGTTTCCATGCAGTCAAAAACTCCCAAATTGTCCTGCTTGCCTATGTGAAATGCATATGACCACAGAAGTTCGTTTTCAAAAATCATTAGCCTATATACAGGCTGGAGCCAAATTAAAACATGTCTTTGTAAATGGCTTTGTAAATTAGGCTACGTTTAATTAAAAAGTGTTTCTTGCGTGCGTTCATTCTCTCATTCCCTCTCCAAAATGTTCCTTTTCTAGGCTGGCCAAGTGCATGAACCCAGCATCGGTGCGCGCGTCACATGAAACACAATTGAGACAATAGATTGACCATATTGTACAACTGCAAAGCCTTATCATAGGCATGTTATATTCATGACATGAAAAGTGGAACTTATAGAACGAAAATGAGAAATTGCGCAGTCGGTTAAACGTTTTAAACTTGCGCAAAACTGATGAACCCAGCATCGGTGCGTCGCATAAATTAAAACACAAATTGAATAGCCTATGTCAAACGGGTGCTTTCTCTTCGACCTCCACAAATTAAGCTACAGTTAATTCCGTAGTCGTTTGAATAAGTTTGCGATTGACAACGCGACTGACAACGTTGTGATAAATAGGCATTCTAACTTTTGCAAAGTCAACTTGAATGCATCAATTTTGAACAAAGTTGTGTAGGCTACACCGCGCCAGTTGTAGTCTGCATGAAGTTCTTGCACAAGCCACCGTTTTGATTTCCGTAGGGGAGATGCGGGCTGAACCCGCTTGAGGGAGAGAGGTGCAGCTAGAGAATGGGTGCTCTACACTACGCACATCTCTATGAAATAATGTAGCCTAGACTAATCCATATTTTAAATATTTTAAAAACAATCATGGATATTGTGAGTAGCCTAGGCCTAATGCAGGAATGGACGTTACAGTTATTCAGTAACTATAACGAATTACTGAAATTTAAAGTGTTACCTTTAGACTACTTCGTTTCCCAATAAAGTAACGAAATTACAGTAACACGTTACCCCCCAACACTGGCCTATTGAACTTTGGTGGATGATGGACAGATGTCAGTGCCCTAGCCTAATTTACCCTCGGAAACAATTCTACATTGTCTTTATACAATATATTTAACTGGTCTAGACATGGTGTGGTCTATTGGGTTTCACGTAATTTCAACATACAGCTTTACAGAATAAATATTGTTAACATGTTAGGATCAGCGCCATAGGATTCCCACGGTAGCCAGCGTCTGTGACGACACCTGAGCTTACCAAAATGGCGCCCATAGAGTCATAGAACGTACTTCAACATATCCAACGTATTCTCTTGCCAGTAATCTATCTTGCTCTGTTCTAGAATCTTTGGAGGAAATATATTTCTTGGCGAAAGAATAATTATGTATAAATAAATCGTTATATTTCTTGTTACTGTGTCTTTACTTTATGAAACTTTGCCAGGTATTTATAGTAACAGTTTTAGAAAAGCAATAAGCCACTCGTTCGTAGGTTACACTGATTTTTCGTGCCTAACGACGTTGTGCCTAACAACGCCTCTTAGCTGTTGTAAAATTAGTGTAAACTACGGCCTCTCGGGGCTTATTGCTTAATTATGTACCATGTACCATTTTTGTTATAATTGGTGCAGTGTGTGTGTTGCATTTGTGTGTTTGCATGCGTGCGTACGTGTGTGTGTGACTCCATCATCATGCCTCTCTCTCTCTCTCCAGTGTGTTCCAGGAGTGCAAGTGGAAGGTGGACCTGAGCTGGGTGGAGCAGAGCTGCAGGTTTGACGGGTGCCACGGCATGCCCTGCCCATCACTGGCACTGGCTGCATATATGTGCAAGCAAGAGGGCGTCTGTGTCAAATGGCGCCACCTCACCAACGGCACCTGCAGTGAGTGTGACAAAAACACACACACTCACACACACACACTCACACTCTACTGTGAGTGACTCTACACAGTGAGTGTGACAAACAAACAAACACACACACACACACACTCACACACACACACACACACTCTACTCGATTGTCAATGTAGTACGTTGTGTATGTTTACGTAGTAAAGTAGTAAACACACAATGTGGGTGTGCTGCTTCTGCTCCTGTTTCAGACGTGCCCTGTCCAGATGGGATGGAGTACAAGGAGTGTCGTTACAAACTGGATGACCACTGCAGTGGAAGGTACAGGGTAGTGTGTGTGTGTGTGTGTGTGTGTGTGTGTGTGTGTGTGTGTGTGTGTGCGTGTGTGTGCAGACATGTGGACTTAAGTCACATGACTTGGACTCGAGTCAGACTCGAGTCATGATTTTAATGACTTCAGACCTGACTTGATAAAATTCGGCATGACTTACGACTCGACTTGGACTATTTACTCGAGACTTGACTCGGACTTTGCCTCTTTGACTTGTGATGACTTGACATGTTTTGAGTCAAAAACTAAATCTCCTGATCAAGGATCAGTCACCCCAGAGACGCTTTCACTTCCGCAACTAAAAAATAAATAAATAGCAGAGACAAGCGGGCAGAGCACAGTATTCAGTGCTGCCGCTACCCTCACACAAGGATACAAGGAAGTTTATTGTCACATGCATATAGTTACTGGAAGTAAGAAATGCAGTGAAATTATGTCTGGTGTCAGCCTATTTGTGCATTTATGGGGGCATGATTTGCATTGTGCTCAATAAGCATCAAACCAGCTAATAGGCTAACTGAAATAACACCCATGCCAATCTCTAGGTATGGTGAAGGGTATGTGATGATGTGGGGCTATTTTAAAAAAGGCTAGGCAATCAAGGACATGGTAGATAGATGGAGGAGAAATCAAAAATATGTCAAAAAATAATAAATAAAAAGTTCTATGGAGATGTGCAAAATTTGGAGAAAGTCAGATGTGTGTGTGTGTATGTGTGTGTGTTTTGACGTGTGATGAAATAAGAAAATAAATAAAAGGTCTGTAGCATAGGGAGAGGGATGTAAAAGTGCTAAAAGTCATGTAGGTGTAGGTGTGTGTGTGTGGGGGGGGGGGGGCCTGGGAAAAAAAACTTCTCCTGAGTCTCTCAGTTCTGGCTTTGTGACTACATAGGCGTCTTCTTGATTTCAGCGGTAGGAATAATCCATTGTTAGGATGAGAAGAGTCCTTCAGAATCTTTTGGGCTCTTAGGAGTACTCTTCTGGAATAGATATCTTGTAGAGCAGGGAGTTGAGTTCTTATAGTACGTTCAGCTGAGCGCACTACTCTCTGCAGAGTACTACAATCTCTAACTATCTCTAACTCACACGCATTACGCACTGTGTGTAGGGCACCAAGAGACAGAGGAAGGACCAACATTTAGCCAACAAATAGTAGCTTTACTGCAAACTGATTTGCACTCTTGTTAGAGAACGTTTACAATGTCAAAATGCACCAACAGCATGTTACATAAAGATGATACTTTTCGGTTCCTCTCCATTAAGATCCAACTTGAACTTATGCTACTCCATTTAATTGAGAACGCGTCTGAGCACGCACGAGAGGGAGAGAAAACGAGTGGCAGGTTCCAGCTGGCTTGTCATTGTTAATGATGATTGATATATCCTTTTAAATATAAGAAACGTATTAAAGGAAATCATGAAGGCAACAAATACGAGATTAGAGGAGATTGCGAATTGATCTGGTTCTCACTAGCCTACTGTTATAAACTGTGAGATCCAGGTCACTTTGACAGGCTGCACTCACTGTGATTTGGAAAATGGACAAGCAAATGAAGAGTTGTCTTTGCCTTTGTGTAATGGAACTGGTGAGTCTTGAAGTATTCAATAATTTGTTTACATGAAGCACATGATATGCCAATTGAAATGCGTTCCACTCAGCTAGATAGGTGGCTACAGGCTATAAGGCTCATAATTCACTTTTAATCGCAAACAGAAAATGTCAAACAAGCATCATGTCATACATGCTTCTATTTCCAAAGGAATGAAAGCTGTTTGTGCCAACGTAATTTCATGCTTATCATTGTTAATATTGTGCTATACATGTGGCAAACAATGTTAGAGTTTGTGGACTAGCCATAGGCTATATTTGAATGGAGCTGGTAAAAAAAAGATCATTATGAGAACATGTGGAAAGTGGCACACAATGGGCTTAAAGTGACAGTGCACCATTTACAAATGAGTTAAACAGCATCAAATATGTAGTATTTGTAGTAAGAAATGAATACTTTAAAACAAAATTACTGTGTCATTATTATCTTTTAAATAATATAAAAGTGTTGATCTTGGCTTCCCTGATGAGTCGCCACTGGCAGACAGCCTAATAAATTGTTTGCAGGCAAATCTGTGGCCTAGCGGAGTGAAATGCCATCAGTCAAATTATTACTCATCCTTACAGTGGGCGCCGCAATTTGGAAAAACAATATATATTTGCAGCTGTGCTGAGTGTCATGTAGCTATCCGTTTTATACAGATTACTCAGGTATGCACATGTGTATATTACACAGGTATGCTCATGTATATATCGTAAAAGATTTCAAGACAGAAACATTGAACATATTTTAATCTGTATTTATAAAAAAAAATACTGTGGATTAGATGGAAGTGTTTTATTATGATCGATGGTCTAATAATGGCATTATTAAGTGAAGAGTACCTGATGGCTTGTTCAGGACTTGAAAAAAATTGGGACTTGGACTTGGCTTTGATGTGACTTGGACTCGACTTGCCCTTCTCTGTATTTACTTGGGACTTAGATAGTCATCTATCTATCTATATATATATATATATATATATATATATATATATATATATATATATATATATATAAAAAAAGGTATAAAGTGTGGCTGCCAATCGGCTGTGGGATGGAGGGAGGGGTTATGCATATGTGCTAATATAGCACGAAAACAGTGAGGCAGTAAGACAGTGGTAAAAGTGGCTAGTGGACAGACAGTACCCAAACATGGAGAGGGTGTAGAGGCAGACAGACTAT
>NC_063205.1:30172207-30180952 GCF_017589495.1 Alosa alosa | reverse complement strand
GTGTGAATATATAGACCATTGAGTAGACACACACATATACACATGCATACATACATCCATATGTGTATCTACACAGACACACCAAAACAAAATAATTGAAAATTTAAAAATAATTACCTGGGAGCAACTCTGATGCAGTTAGTGCTAATTAAATATTATTATCACCCGGAGAGAAGAAATACTCTTTTCTGATTGGCTGGCGGGGTGGCTTTTAATTCTGAATAACGGGACACCTAGGAAGTGGATCTGGTAAAAAAAAAAGTTTTCCATATCAATGCTTATGAATGGTAACTATAACAACCATAGTAGGATGATGGTTGAGCCTGGAGGCAGTCTTTGTAACAATGGACCATGCTATCGCTGTTATACTGTAGGTCCAACGAAAGTTGTACAACAAGCTGAACTATCGAGCTTCTTTTTAAACGGAACCGCGTTTTTCCTTTGCTTCCTCCGCTGCGCGTCGGGGAGTTCTTTACCCCTCGCTCTCGTCCATTAATTCCGTATAACAGGACACCTCGGTGGCCGTTATCCCTTACATATACTGCTACTGCTAATACAAATCAGCTCAATAACTTGATTAAAAAAAAAATTAGGGCTCCGTCCCAACTTTTTTTAAAAACATGTTGCAGGCATGACATTTATTTTCCATATTATTTTCCAACATATATTTTCCACGAAATAGTAAAAATGTTCATTTTTTAAATTTGATATATGTTGTCTATGTACTATTTGCAGCTAAATATGTGTTTATGATATTTGTATATTATCACAATCTGTTTTTATTTGCATTTTACATAATGTCCCAACTTTTTCTGATTTGGGGTTGTATAATACTAAATCTAAAGTAGAGCTGGTATCCTTTTGTATTCAAGCTCCACGTAGATGGAACATCCAACCTGTGTTTTGTATTAACTGCTGTTACACTTGATGATTCTCTTGCCACATACAGAACACTGTCGAGTAATGGGACAGAGGGGATCTTGATTCAGTACATCACTGACAATGTCCATTTGATTTCAGGTCCAACAACCCCCACTATAACCACCTACCCCACAACACCATCAACCACCTACACCACTACACCTCCAACCACCACTGCACCTCCAACCACCTACACCACAACACCTCCAACCACCACGTGTAAGTGCAGGGACCCGCAGAGAGGACTGATCTTGCCATGTGGGACGACCTGGACGGAGGACTGTTTTGATAAAACGTGTGATAACGGGAGAATCATCTCGACACCGGTTACATGTCCATACAGTCCAGTTCTAAACTGCCCTCGTGGTCGGATGTCCAGGATTCGGGAGGGATGCTGCGACACTTACAAGTGTGACTGTGAGTGTCAACCAGCTTCATTTGACTGCATGTATGTGTCCCTGTCCACATAGTACTGTACAGTAAGTTTGATCTGTACAAATGGACCGAATGTTATTGATTTCTGCTGCTTGCGTTCGTTACCCGTTGCCTGTTACCCTGTCTTGCTCTGTTTACACTCTTATTGTGCCAATGGAGCAATGGAAAGGTTTACTAACAGTGATGTCATTACAGCATTTTCGTTGTAAATTGTGATCTCAAGTCCTTTGACCTAAATCTCAATGTGCACTGGACTGTGCACATTCAGTCTAACATCAGTAGCCTTTAACTGCTGAATGTACAGGATATTTCCATAACTGCTGAATGTACAGGATCTTTCCATAACTGCTGAATGTGCTGGATCTTTACATAACTGAATGTACAGGATCTTTACATAACTGCTTAAAGGATAACTCTGACCATTTTTCACACAGATCCCTGTTTCTTGAGGTCACCAAGTACTGTCGGTATGAAAGAATATTGGTGCTACTTAGCTGGAGTAGCCAGGCAGCTACAGTGCTACAGGGGCATCTTTAAAATCATGCAACCCTGCACACAACACTGCACTTTGCTGCCGCCACCGCGTCAGTTCCGATTTAGTTCTATTTTGTTATCGGCGCTCAATCAACAGCGCACTCATGTTGGTGTCTATATGCGGAGTACTTTACATGTCTGCTGTCTATCCCCCACAGGTGTGTGCACTGTCTCTGGAGACCCCCACTATACGACCTTCCAGAACACCTACTACGACTTCCAGGGTGACTGTACCTACACATTGGTACAGGAGCTGTTGCCACGGCAACAGCTCAGCATTGTGGTGGACAACTTCCTTTGCAACAGACCATCGACTGTGACCTGTGCTAAAGGGATCGTTATCAAATTCCGAAACCACACCATCTCCCTCGCCCAGAAGACAATTTTAAGCAAACCACATGTATGTGCTCATAGGTCTTATAGTCATGCTTAGATTCTCTTACTTGCATAACGCAGAGATTGCGGAGAGAAATGCAGAGAGACATGCCAGCTTTTTGGGAAATTAGCTTATTCACCATCTCCCCCAGAGTTAGATAAGATGATACGTACCCTTCTCATGTCTGTACATGCAATAACTCTGATGCACCCACCGTTAACTTAGCTTAGCATAGCTCATTGAGGTAGCAGCTCAACAACTAGCCTAAACTCTGATGCACCCACCGTTAATTTAGCTTAGCATAGCTCAATGAGGTAGCAGCTCAACAACTAGCCTAAACTCTGATGCACCCACTGTTAACTTAGCTTAGCATAACTCATTGTGGTAGCAGCTCAACAACTAGCCTTAAACGCCCAAAAGTAACAAAAGAACTCCAACATTTTGCCATTTACATGTTGTGACTTGTATAGCTACAACATATAGGCTACAAATACCAATATAACATGAGACACAGTGATTTTCTAACCAAATACATACTTGGAACACGTGTTCTCATTCAGGTAAAGCACTGCTGCTTGGGCTGAATGATTGGCTCACAGCACCTGAAAAGCTCCGGTTTTACTATCCCAAGTTAGTCCGAAATTTGCCGAGTTAGTCCGAAATTTGGATGTACGTCTGGGTTTTTCCCAGGCTAATCCCAAGTAGCAGTGCTTCACCTTAATGAGAATGTAGTACCAAGCATGTATATGCTTAGAAAATCGCTGTGTCTCATTTTACATTGAAATGTGTTAGCCGAAGCTAGGCTAACGGTGGGTGCATCAGACTGATCTGCACACGCAGAGAGGAGAAGGGGTATGTATGTATCATCTTATCTAAATTGTTGTGGAACAGAATCTTTTGTTAGAATGTTTAAAGCTCCCCTGCTGAAGGGTTGATACAGCCTCAATGCCCCCACCCCAGGTCATCCTGAACAAGAAGCTTGTGAGCCCCCCCCATTGGGAAGACGGACTCCGCTTTGAGACCAGTGGGAACAAGGTCTCTGTCTACATGGAAAAGATCCGCTCCCACGTTTCCATGGCGCCCTCTGCCAGGGTGACCATCGCCCTGGCGATGGAGCACTTCCACAACAATGTGGAGGGACAGTGTGGTGAGTGTCCAGAGGGTCCAGCTGATTGGGGCAGATACATGGGGGTTGGGGCAGATGTTTGGGGGCCAGGACAGATACAGTGAGACTGGGGCAGATGTTTAAGGAGGGGGCAGCATTCACACAGTTTATAACAATGGGATACATCTGTAACCAATCTATCTAATGTTTATTACAAACTCAAGATCCAGATAAAATACAAATGAGTATATATACAGATAGAGGAGGTGCAGAGATACATGTTGTAATTATTGTAAATAAAGGTAGGTTTAAAATGTATGTATGTGTTTGTGTGTGTATGTGTGTCTCTAAAGCTCATCTATGAGTGTGTGTGTTTGCATATAAGTTCATGTCCATTTATAATGTGTCTAATGTAGGTGAGTGTGGAGGCAGCTCTTGTGTGCGGCCTGGTGGTGTGAGAGAGGATAACAACTGCTGTCCACAGACTGCATTCGACTGGATCCACCCCGACCCCGTCAAGAATGGATTCTGCGACGAAGCACCACGAAATAAGTCATGTGTCCCCACTCCAACATCATCACCGACTCTTTGCTCACCAATCTTCAAAGGCTCTCTTGTCTGCGAGATTATTGGTGATAGGTATGACGCAGTCAACGTGTGTGTGTTTATACATTTCTACTATAACAAGTTGGATATGTTGGATAGTGCCTATCCTCTTTAGCCTAGAGGAGTCAGAGGTGTATTTGTGCAATTGTGTATTTAGGGGTCCAATCAAGGCAGCTGAACCCCTCACACAGACAGAATTTATGAAAGCTTTTTTTTCCCAAAGGGAATTTGACCCGGGCTCGAAACCTGCCTGAGACATTGTGTGTCTTGTCTTTGAGGTAGTCAAACTGTGGTGTTAGAACCTGATTGACAGTGCGTCAAAAAACACACCCTTTCTTCTCTGTTACATTGCTCCGGAACTGTTCATCGCAGCGAGATGAATCCTGAATTGCATGACAGAGCAGAAGTGGGGCTTTCCAAAGAGACTACACACTTGTCTGTACGATCAAGTATGAAAATAAAAAAAAAATCATGAAATGAAATCAAATTGCATCATATATACAGTCTATACTTCTCTGTGTTCACCTGCGCACCCATTTCTCTCATTTGAATTACTCGCGAACCCGTGATAGCATAGATATGGCAAGCATATCAGATGATAGAGGAGACACATGGCTATCCATTGGTACCATGTATATCGATCCTTCTGGCTTATGAAAACAGACGAAGTGACTGCAAAATAATAACGTCATGTATACAAACCAACGCTGCACACCCATTACTCTCGTTTGAATTACTCGCGGACCCGTGATCGGATAGATATGCCACGCATGTCAGATGAAAGAGGAGACACAGAGCTATCATTTGATACCAAGTACGTCCTTCTGGAGAGTGAATGAAGTTTAGATTATTTTATACTTTTGTGTAATATTTACAATTTTGAATTAGAATGTTTGCCGAACGATGATAGATAGTACGATGACATTCAACCACCAGATGCCGCTGTTCAGACGCATCACACAATTCGGAGGCATATCCTACCCGTAAATCCTCAAATTATGGCCTGGATTCTATTTAGCCTATAGCCGGGCCTTGGATAATAGCGTGGTCGATTCGGAAATAAAGGCTGGCTCCAAATACAAGCCAGGGGAATAATTGTCTAGTAGGGCTATCAGTCCACGAGCACTAGAAGACACATTGTTTTGATTTAACTCAATGAAATTAAAGAGCTCTTCTTAATATTTTATATTGTTGGTTGGTTTAATATAGTTGCCAATGAAAAGTCGTTGTCCTATGGGTCTCCAACACGTCGCTCTCAAGCTACCAGTCCCTTGCCGACCCCTTCTGAGCTTGCCAGAGGCTGAAGCAGTAGCCTACCCTAATACATTTAAACACAATTGTTGCTGCGAGGCATTCCAGCCTACAAATTTAATAAAAAAAGTAAATCATGCATAATTAAAAAAATGAATGAATGAATGAAAGCTACTGCCTGTCTCGCAATAAACATCGGATGTAAATCCCGACTGTCTTTCAACTACATGAAACTAGTTTAATCAAATACCCCCCAGAGTTGCCTATCAGTCCCAACATTTTGCAATATAATCAAACAGTCATAAAAGTAAATTAAATCCCAAACCAACACGAAAATTGTATGCTCCTGATAGCCTACCGCATGCTCGGACTGGTAATCTGTACAACCGGGCAAATGCCCGGTGGGCCGGTCCAACGTGGGCCTGTGACCTCCGGGATTTTTTTTTTTTTTTTAAGTTATTTAGCCTATTTGCGGCCCGTCATTTAGGCCTAGGCCTAGCCTATAAATGCAGTTGCATCCATTTGGCTTGGGGGGTGACAGGTCAATCATTTTGGCCTCGCAATGCCTGTGTGTTACGATCGCGCCCCCCTGCCCCACCCCTCAAATGGATTTGTCCAAGCAGCCACTAGTTCGAGTGCATGGTAGCCTAGGCTGTATAAGTGCCCTCCGCTGGCTGGTGTTCACATTATTGCAGTTTAACCGTAAACAGCAATCAGAGGTCTAGTTTTATTCCATAAGTATATTGTTTATAGACGTTAGTTGCACGCGCTACCTAGAGCTCATTTACTGCACCATGTAGGCTACTGTAGTGCGGTTCTGTCAACATAAAAAATTCGGGCAGCTGTGGCCTACTGGTTAGCACTTCAGACTTGTAACCGGAAGGTTGCCTGTTCGAACCCCGACCAGTAGGCACGGCTGAAGTGCCCTTGAGCAAGGCACCTAACCCCTCACTGCTCCCCGAGCGCCGCTGTTGATGCAGGCAGCTCACTGCGCCGGGATTAGTGTGTGCTTCACCTCACTGTGTGTACACTGTGTGCTGTGTGTGTTTCACTAATTCACGGATTGGGATAAATGCAGAGACCAAATTTCCCTCACGGGATCAAAAGAGTATATATACTTACTAAAACGGTGTAATTAGCAACCAGATTTTTTTTTTAAATCCCGGAGAGACACCCCCGGACCCCCGTGTTATTGTGATTAGGCTATAGGTCCAAATCTTAATGTTTGGGTTCAGTTTATGAAGTGTTGCTACAGTATAATTACTGTGTGTTTGTTATTTATGGGGGGATTTTTATTTTTTTTTTTTTTTTTTGGGGGTCCAGGAGAAAATTGCCAGGGCCGAATTTTGCTCCCAGTCCAACCCTGGCCTACCGGTTTGCTGCTCCAAACGAAACGCATGTCTCACAATAAAATGCATGTAAGAAATAAAGGCCTGCCTCGATTACAAACCTGTCCCAAATAAAGGTCTGTGCTTTGCGCAGCCTAAGTAAATAAAAGAACCCAGCCATAATTTGAGGATTCACAGCATTTAAAGATTGTTAAAACTTCCAATTCATGGCACGTTTTGTTTTTTTTTGTTTTTTTAATGCATTCTGCAGAGAAGGGAGACTGAGACTGTTTGGAATGAAAGGGAGAAAACAGTAGGCCTACAGAGTATCGCTCATATACATTTTTTTTGACGACGTAGGCTAGTTAAGGCGGCAGGTCTGTGTTGCTCAGGCGGCCACCTTAGCTGCAAAGTGCTGCGGGAAACCCTGCTGTATGTGTCTGTATGTATCTGTACGTTTGTGTGTCTGTGTCTGTCTGTCTGTAAAGATGTGTTTAACTGTCAACATCATGCCTGTCTCTCCCCTCAGTGTGTTCGACACGTGCAGAGAGCAGGGAGTGGACCTTGAGTCCCTGAAGAAGAACTGCAGGTTTGATTTGTGTGTAATGGATGTTCCGGAGCTGGCCTGTTCCATGGTGGCGCAGGCTGCAGAGGAGTGTTTGAAAGTGGGCGTCTGTGTGGCATGGCACCACCTGACCAACGGCATCTGCAGTAAGTGGTCACGCACACACACACACACGCACACACACAGACACACTTTCTCTCTCTCACACACACACACGCACACGCACACAAACACTCACACACACACACACACACACACACACACACTTACAGTAAGCCATTTGTTAATTTTGCCATTTGTTCTGGGAAATAGGCAGAGATTATGTTGTCAAAAAGCAAGTGTACTATACTTGCATGATAGATCTGAAGTAAAGAAATTGCATATACGTACATTTCACACTAAAATGTTATATTGCCATTAAACATAGGCCTGCAAGGAAGTTAATATAGAAAATATATTTTCTATTACTGTAAATTAAATGGACTATAATTGTGTTTACTCATTATGCTGTTTATACTCTATATATAAAAACAAAATATTCATTGGGCTCTATCATGAGGGTCTAAAGCTCATCGTCACTCACTAGTCAAAAGCTTATTCAAATTTAGTAGGTTGTCCAGTCTACATTGGGAGGGTTTTCGTTATCAAACGTCGAGCGCATGGCGCAACAAGGTGTTCCTAGGTTTCTTAATCAGTCATGGGTGTGTTTGGGGCGTAACATCATTTAAATCAATGAGAATGACATCTGTCATTCCCTTTAATGCGCAAAGCATGATGTCAAAGAATGCATCGGTATTTTAACAGTCAATGGCGCATTTGAAGGAGTCTGCTTGCGAGACCGTATGGAATAGTCATTCCACTAAAGCTTTTTTTGCTTTACTAAAACTTATAGCATAGCCTTTACGCGTTTGCACTCGTCTATTATTTGAACTCATTGGCAAAGTGAAACTAACTTCACCATGGTGTCAGTCAACGACAAGACAGTTATACGCAGTAAGTTACTTTCACTATTGACTGACAATGGGTGGAAACTGGAAAAAGCAACACTTACCCTAATATTTTTCGAATGACTGAATAAAACAACGTTTATCCTGCAGAGGAGTTGCTTATATCTCGTGATGGTGCGTCTTCATCTGTGCTCTTGCCTAATCACTTTTAGCCGTCATTACCAATTTGCAAATGCATTGTGAGATGTATTTCATAATATCTTTATTTATCTTATCTTTATATATCTCATTGTAGCCTAATCGTGTAATTTCTAATTGCTGGTGCGCGTTCATGGAGGATAAAAGGATGGTGCGTTGTGCACCCGCCAATATGGCTGTTGACAATGCGCTTTTAAAATAAGCCATAGACTTCTGACCAGGTTTCTCTTGGTCAGTGGCGTAATGCGTTTTAGGTGGTGTACAATAGCGATTTTTTTGACAATGCGCCAGGCCACTCCCTAGGTTGTTAATTGCCACACCCCTGAGCGCATTGTTTAAAAAATAAATGTGCAAAATAAGAAAATAAAGAAAATTGCAAACAAAGTGCAAAGTAGAAAATCTGTTGAAGCTGTGGTTCCACAGTGTTTAAGGTATGCTACAAGACGTGCAGGTGTTGGCTTTGGTCTAAGCATTTCTTT
>NC_063205.1:30154707-30169707 GCF_017589495.1 Alosa alosa | reverse complement strand
AGCTGTTCGCGGGTTCGAATCCGGCTGTGTGCAGGGCTGAGTAGTGCAATTCAACGCAAAAGTACTGTGAGGGAACACAAAACTATTGCGTAGGAACGCAAAACTAAAAGTATTGTGAGGGAACGCAAAACTATTGCAAAGGAACGCGAAACCATTGCGAGGGAACGCAATAATGCGGTCTAAAAATATTTACCAACGTGACCCTTCCCGGGCTCCGTAGAAAAGAGCACATGTTAAAAAACTTTTCTCCAGCATATGGGTGCTGATCTTCAGCCTGAATTGTCAGGTTGCTAGCAGTGGAACGTAGCAGAGGGACGACAATGTAATAAGGTGAAATCTGAATCTTTCCATGTCACCGTATCAGGGGAGCAATGAGCTTGTTTAACCGCAATAAGATGGTCCTATAACGGGGTGATATGAGACAGTGACACTCAAAGTGCGTTCCTTCGCTTCTGCGAAGGTAACAGTCTAAAGTGCCACACAGTATATGAACATGGGGGCATAGTATAAGTAACTAGACTGCATTTCCGGCGGGAACTGCGAAAGTGTGCTTGCCCTGGTCCGGTCAGCAACGTGAGCAGACAGTGGCATACGCTATGCTGAACCTGGCTTGATCCAGGCATTGTAACAGTGCCTTTCAGTTTTGGAGCAGTGGCAATATCTCAAAAGCTCTAGGAGAGGGCTATTAAACTATTGGCTTGCGGGTTGAATGCGATTCGTTGGATTTTACCTTTGGCCTGCCTTCGAATTTAGCTTCTATGACTGAGATCAAATCAATAAAATAAAATGACAGCAGTGATTGGCTGCAAAAATAAATAATGTCACGCGCGTTTAGCCTCTCAAACTGGGCTATCAGGTAACCTACAGAGGAATTGAAATTATGAAATATGACCAAGGCATTAAAAAGCTGCTTGTTTGTCAGGATACTTTTTCACTGATTTATTTAAAAAAAAAAAATGAGCTATGAGTGTGAATGTTATATATTCTATCCCACAAATGATGTTTTACTGGTTTATTTGACAAATAATCTATATGGATTTGCTCTATAAAGACCTTATGTCTGTTTGGGATTGTTTTGTGAGCCTGGGGTTGTTTTGAGAGCCTATTGATGTAGCCTATCTCAGAATAAAGGAATACTTCATATTACTCTAAACCACCGTCTGTAAATCAACTGTATACTACTGTCTACATTGCACTATATTTCTTGACCTGTCTCTGTATGTTTCATCACCTTTCTATACTTTGCCTCACATTGCAACACAGCTCAGATCTTTGGTTGCTATGAAGGCCAGTCGTTCTAAATGGATGGTTGCTATGGCCAAAGGCCAATTCCAAAGATCCTTGATTACTAGCAAGATAGAGCAACGTAATTCGTTACTATGGGAGCAAAACGGGACAGTTCCGGTCTGCATAAGTGGGAGTGTCACCCTACGTCACTAAATAAACTTTCTCTCTTAATAAGCAATAACAACAGATAAACATAATTGTGTTCACAGTATTATTGTCCATAATCATGTATGATACCAATGAATCATTCTTAAGGACATGATATGAATAATTTAATTAGTCATGTGAACCGAGCTAGCTAGCTAGCTAACGCTAGCTTAAAATGCTATACAAGTGGATGGTAGTAGCTATGGCAATACAGCTATGCGCTAACAAGTGACTAGTAGTTGAAGGACTTCGCTTAAACTTAATATACTGTTGCAAATTAAGCTTGAGTATAAACTATCCACTTTAACTAATGTCAGTAGTGTTATTCAGCTAGTTGTCATTTCAAAGAAATTACACTTCTCCGTTTAAAATGTTACCTTAGCTAAGAGGCTAGCTAGCATGATAACAACCGGACAGTAACTGGCAGCAGCATGGTCTAATATTAAGTTATTTTATTACAAATCCGAACACTAAAAAATTACACTATTAGGCTTGAAATGATCCCAAACACTTACAGATTATGACACAATTTTCCAAAAAACCCTCAACAAATCCAGAAAGACAAAATGACCAATTTATTGGTAAAATTCCACAAGTCTCCATTGACATTAGTGCAGCAAGGGCTTACTCTGGTCTGCATAAAGGGGATTTCCCCCCTCCCCAATGCAATCGAACGCGGGAAATTGTCGAACGTTTGCGCCTCTCGCTCCGCTTGAACCCTCTCTGCCAATTCTATCTCTGCCGTTGTCAAGCGGGCATATCGTAGAATTCTGATTAACCTTATCTTATTTAAAACATTTCTATTTTACTTAGCCCACTTCCAAACAGTGAGTCCCATTAAGAAGTGGCCACTTCATTCGCGCTTACCGTGATTCACACAGCAGCATTATTAAATGAATCTGTCACCATATGCCTATGCTTACGTTTGCAAAGAAAACATTTTAATTTGATTCACATGAAACGTTACATTTCATGTACATGTTGACAATGAGTAGGCTAGTTTTGGTTGTTGGTGGTGTTATTGCATCCCTTAGTTATGCCTACAATGCAAGTTCCCTCGCGATTGGAAGCTCCTGTAGACAATAGTAGACGCATTTCAAAACATCGCGTTAGGAGTCCTTGCCATTTCTTTTAAGCTGTCACAGACTTAGGTGCTACTTTTAGGGCTAAAGTGCTTCGTGAATTACTGTTAGTAAAAAAAATAGCAGTCCTAAAGTTACAAGTGACGAAGTTATGAGTGCAAGCATCTCATATCAAATGACCATGGCATTACGCTAAACAACATAAATCCCAATTAGCAACATACATCTCCTCCCTATAGCTAGCCACGCAAGAAATTAATGATACTAAATCTCTGCTTAGCATGCTTCTCCCATAGCTTCTCCGCTTAGCATTCTAATAACAGAAGGGGCACATTTATGTTGACCACTACAACATGACTCATTATGTCTGGAACGTTAACTAATAAAACACTTACTTTCAT
This sequence comes from Alosa alosa, assembly GCF_017589495.1. NCBI lineage: Eukaryota > Metazoa > Chordata > Actinopteri > Clupeiformes > Clupeidae > Alosa > Alosa alosa. The sequence continues at coordinate 30,166,790 of NC_063205.1, read as the reverse complement.
AAAGGACGCACACCATCCAGCACATACACATGGAAACCGATATTTTAGGTTCTATGGTTCTTGGCCACAAACTCAAAACCTGTCTCTCTGAAGCCCTGTTCTAGAATCTTTGCTCTGAAGGCTGTGTTGCTAGGCAACATCAAATAAATGAAATGATAGTCTTTCAGTATTAAATGTGTACGTGTGATTCCGAATGGATGTGTGTGGTTTGCAGTTAGAATAAACAAGAAATAACATTTCCAATAATTTCCCATGATAAATTACATAATATTTGCACCTTCCTTACTTGTGAATCTCACACCGTATTTCAAATAGGCTACACTAGTGAAATGTAATACAACGTTGCCACCTAGCGTTCAGATAGGTAGGCTATTTAACATTAACGTGACATTGCTTGTTTATTCTTCTTCTTATTATTATTATTCTTGTCAACTCCATGCTTTTAGGAAAAAAATCTTTTTATCATAGTTCCCTCTTCAATGAGCGATTACCAGCTCGTTTTTGTAACAGAGATAGCTGTTTATTGTCCCTAGGTTTACAGAAACACCTATTCATATTAATACAGGAAATCAAGTTAACGCTGCCGACCACTGTTTGTCTATTACATGGCCCAGAATGCCTTGCATGTCTTTACAACAAAACAACCCAGTAAAACCTCATTTCCCGTAAACATATGAATTTGCATACTTGTAACATTTTTAATAATACTCTCCCATCATGACATTTAACAATATGGAAAATTTTAATTTGAATACCGTCAATGTGAAAACAACTATTATGTAAGCTATATATAACTACTGTTCTCCTTGCTATTTCAGTTGGTAAGTCCATACTATCCCATGGCAGAGCAAGGATTTCATGATTGGGCAAGGCTGCCCAGATAGATTGAACATACTTGGAAGGCACTGTGATAGCGGTACAACTGCGAATGTGAATGGTGATAGTTACCAAATATGGATGGGTGGTTTGCCAAATGATGGAAACTTGGAATATTTCTTTTTTTTTTTTTTTAGCTTATGCACCCTCACACTGGAGCCCCCAGTTCATAAACAAAATTTGGTATCGATATGTGACAGTTTTCCTGAGATATGGGCGACTTCCTGTTTCGGAGCTTCGCCGCCGATTTCGTTTGGCTGTGATGGGCAAACGCTTTTGAAAATCAAAAATCCTTCCGGTAACTTTTGTGAGGCTTGGTCCAAGGATAATGTACATCTAGTTTCGTGGCGTTCGGACCAAATTTGTGACCTGTGAAAATTTAGTTTCCCCTATGCATAAAGGGCTGTTCACAATATGAGCAATAACTGTAACGACATTAGTGTCCACATTGACCAACGATAAGCAAAGTCTCTCCTTATGTTGATGAATGTGGTGTTTGAAATTTGGTGGATTCTGATTGGCTGTCAGCTTTTTATCGTTCTCAAAATCTCTCTTTTCTACTTTTTTGTCCAACTCGTTATTGTTCTTGTTCTTGTTGTGAACGGCCCTTAGGTAAACAGTGTGTGACAGCCTGTGTGTGTGTGTGTGCAGGTTTGCGTCTAGTGAACGGAGACGGGCGCTGCTCAGGCAGAGTGGAGGTGCTCCGTGAGGGAGAGTGGGGCACCGTGTGTGATGATGACTGGGACATTAAGGATGCTGAGGTCGTGTGCAAACAGCTGGGCTGTGGACCTCCTGAGGAGGTGGTCACCAACCCAAGGTACAACACCAGCGAGCCTCGTTTCGGACAGGGGTCTGGGCCAATCTGGATGGACGACGTAAGATGCACTGGGACAGAGCTGACTCTGACGAGCTGCCCCTTCGGTGCGTTGTGGAGTCATGAGGATGCTGGAGTTATCTGCACAGGTACGTCACACACAATTACAACTGCTTCTCTCAACAAACAACTGTAGAATAGCGCAACTGCTAGCATAGCTAAAGTGCAGAACACAATTACAACTGCTTCTCTCAACAAACAACTGTAGAGTAGCATGACTGCTAGCATAGCTAAAGTGCAGAACACAATTACAACTGCTTCTCAAAAACAAACAACTGTAGAGTAGCGCAACTGCTAGCATAGCTAAAGTGCTGAACACAAGCACAGTCACTGGGGGGTGCTGTTTGCCAGTTCAAATCCTAGCTAGTCATTTGATGTTGTATAAGTATAAGTAAGTATATATACTCTTTTGATCCCGTGAGGGAAATTTAGTCTCTGCACTTATCCCAATCCGTGAATTAGTGAAACACACTCAGCACACAGTGAAGCACACACTAATCCCAGCGCAGTGAGCTGCCTGCAACAACAGCGGCGCTCGGGGAGCAGTGAGGGGTTAGGTGCCTTGCTCAGCCGTTCCTACTGGTCGGGGTTCGCACCGGCAACCCTCCGGTTACAAGTCCGAAGCACTAACGAGACCACGGCTGCCCGATGTGCACGATGTGCACTTGGACCCAATGACAACCAATGTTAAATGATTTGTTTCCATACAGCGGTTGACACTAGTTTTTTTTTTTTTTATATATGGTTGCTGTGCAGTTCAGATGGGGAAATGCCTCTTAAGTGAGAGGACGTGTAAGATCTTTGAAACGGGGAATCGTCCCTGTAATATGTTTGTTTACATTTTGAGGAATTATCCCTGTGCTTGTTTACATTTTGCTACAGTGCTTTGTTTGTTTATTCTTCAGTGTCTATATGTACTAGCCTGCCGGTAGCCTAAATAAAAATGACCGGCGTCGTATGCACGTTTTTGCTTCAGTAGTTTCAAAATCATTTTGATGGTAAACAAACTTGTAAAAAGGGGGCGTTGTGTGTCCTCTGCAGCCCTGGCACAGCGTCTACGCAAACTTGCAACTTGCTTGCCAAACAAGCTGGAGAATCACATACTGCTTTACCGCAATTGTGCAATAGTACAGTAATACTATTTTTATTAAAGAGAAAAAAATGGGAGAGCGCTGCAGTGGGTCACAAGTAAATAAAATGTTTCAGGTGCTCTTCAAGGGAAATGGGCAGAAAGGATTGAAGAGAATGAAGGTAGATCCCGAGGCACTCTGCTGATAAAAAGTCCTTTATTGAGCGGACACTGACGCGCCTACGCGTTTCGACTCAAGAGTCTTTATCAAGGTGGTAAGACAGTACACAACTGGTGTGCTTCTAAAAGGTAATTAAGCACGGTCATTTGACCAGGACATGAGTGGACAGACCAATACCAGGGAAGAGGAGCGTTAAAGGAACACACAAAAAAACAAACCCAAAAGCAAAAAAGGAATACACTCGCAAGATAACCACCCACTTCAAAGACAGCAGGAACGCACAAAGCCTATGGCAGGGCATTCAGACCATCACGGACTACAAGCAGCAGCATCACAGCCACACAGCTGTGAGAGCAACATCCCTCTGCTCAACAATCTGAACCGTTTCTTTGCTCGCTTTGAAGCACAAAACAGCACTTGCCCACAGAAGACCCCTCCCCCTCCACACGAGCATACAATGTGCCTCTCTGCCGACAGCGTGAAGAGGACACTTGCTGCTATCAACACCCGTAAGGCAGCAGGCCCAGACAACATCGCAGGTCGGGCGCTGAAGGACTGCGCTGAGGAGCTTAAGGATGTCTTCACAGACATCTTTAACACTTCCCTGAAGCAAGCCATCGTCCCATCATGTTTCAAAGCTGCCACCATCATACCTGTGCCGAAGAAAACTGCTCCATCCTGCTTCAATGACTACCGCCCCGTGGCACTGACACCCATCATCATGAAGTGCTTTGAGCGGCTTGTCATGTCACACATCAAATCCATTCTCCCCCCCACCCTGGACCCCTTCTAGCCTGGGTGTTCCCATGCTGCCTTGCGCGCGATTTGATTCACGCTGCTAAGGCAGCCTGGAGACCATGGAGCAAATTTTCGCCTGAGATAGGGAACCAATCACAGAACAGGGGGGAAAGCAAGGCGATGATGAGCTATGCACAGGCGCATTTGATAGACATCCGTGGCACCCAATAAACGGATCTGGGCATTTTTTTCAAATACGAGAAAATGAACGTTTGGTTCCCAGACCACGTCTCATTGAGAAGTGGTGGCGCTAGCCAGGCTAGACCCCTTCCAGTTTGCATACCGAGCCAAACGGTCCACGGAGGATGCAATCTGCTCTGCCCTCCACCCAGCCCTCACCCACCTGGAAAAAAGAGACTCATATGTGAGATTGCTGTTTATAGACTTCAGTTCTGCATTCAACACCATAATACCACAACAACTCATCTGCAAACTTGACAAACTGGGACTCAGTACCTACCTCTGCAACTGGCTACTGGACTTCCTCTGTCAGAGGCCTCAAGTAGATGCGTGTTGGCAATAATATCTCAAGCAGCATCACACTGAACAGAGGGGGGCCCCTCAAGGCTGCGTGCTCAGTCCGCTGCTCTTCACCCTGCTGACGATGACTGCACTGCAACCTACAGCAACAACCACATAGTGAAATTTGCTGGACGACACAACTCTGGTGGGTCTCATCACCAAGGGCGACGAGACTCAATACAGGTTGGAGGTCGACCTTCTGACCACGTGGTGCAGGGACAATAACCTCCTGCTGAACGTCAGCAAGACCAAGGAGATTGTTGTTGACTTCCGTAGAGGTCACACCCAACACCTGCCACTGACCATCGCCAGATACAACAGGAAAGCCCTGCAGCGCATAGTGAACACAGCTGGAAGGATTATTGGTGCTTCACTCCCCTCCCTGAAGGACATTTACACCTCCCACCTCACCCGCCGACCACAATTGTGAGTGATGCAAGTCACCCCGCTCACAATTTGTTTGATCTACTGCCCTCTGGGAAGAGGTACAGAAGCCTGCGCTTCCGCACCACCAGACTCACCAACAGTTTCATACACCAGGCTGTTAGGATCCTGAACTCTCTCCCCCCTCTCCCCCCTCCACCCTCAGCTACATAACATCCTGGACTTTTAGACCCACAATGGCTGCCTTGCACTACTCCACTTGCACTACTCCACTTGTACACTTGCACACTTGTCCTGTTGTCCTGAACACTTCTGAACACACTTCTGCTGCTCTTACATAACTTGCACCACTATGCCACTTGCATCCGTAGGTCAAACAAAGGCCTGACTTTTGCACTATTATATTGACTGTCTACTGTATGCACAATTGCACAATTTCTACCAAATTTTGCTGCTCTTATTTCTTCATTGTATGTGCCTTCTTATTTTTACTTTTTATATTGTTTACTTGAATGTTATGTTTGTCTGTGGACCTAATTGGTAAAATATGTCTTGTCTCCACCGTGGGATAGTAGGAAACGCAATTTCGATCTCTTTGTATGTCTTGACATGTGAAGAAATTGACAATAAAGCAGACTTTGACTTTGATAACAACCAAGTGGTACTATTTTTATTAAATTGGGCAATATTACCTTGTCAATCAATATGGCTCATGGAAAATTATTAATGTATAAAATATTATAAATGTATCATGTTTAGGAGGAGGGGTGCAATTAATGACCATTATGTAAAATACACACATGCACGCATACGCGCACACACATGCATGCATGCACAGACACGCACACACACACACACACACACACACACACACACACACACGTGAAAAAGTGCTTCAAAACAAGAGTGTACACAAACATACTGTACAGTGCGTACGAAGATTTCTCTTCAAGGTCATTTTTGTGATTGGCTCATTTCTCGCCCCCAGGTAACCACACCTGTGGACTGAAACTCACCTGGGTGAACCTGACGATCGGCTCCTGCTTCGCCTCCGTGCAGCTGCCCACCTGTGAGGGACAGTGTGACTCAAGGTGAGTACGACACAACGAGGTGGTAGAGTGTGTGTGTGTGTATGAGAGAGGGAGAGAGAGAGAGTGTGTGTGTGTGTGACTGAGAGAGAGAGATGGGGAGGAAGAGAGAGAGAGAGTGTGTGTGTGACTAAGAGGAGGGGGGGTGTCCCACTCCAGGTGAGTATGAAGCACAGTGAGTTATCCTGTGTGTGTGTGTGTGTGTGTGTGTATATGAGAGCTTGTGCGTGTGTTTGTACTGTTATGTGTGTGTGACTCCCGCTTCAGTATGAAGCAAAGCAACGCACATCATCATCATCATCCTGTGTGAGTGTGTGAATGTGTGTGTGTATGTTCGCAGGTGGCTGGTCAAGGACGGAGTCCTCCAGCTGGTCAGGTCTCAGTGTCAGGTGGCCACCTGGAAGGAACGTCTGCTCAACCTGACGTGTGACGCACACACTTCAACGCTGACGTCATTTCCCTACAGACACATCACTTCCTGCCTCTGTACCGCAGGCTAACCCACCATTAACCTGACTCCAATAAGACACATCACTTTCTGCCTCTGTACCGCAGGGTAACCCACCATTAACCTGACTCCAATAAGAACCGGGCCAGAATATGAAACGGCTTATGACAGTGGTTAGCCTAGCCTACATAATTCACTGTAAGTATGTTAGACTAGTCAACCCACTTCCAGTGAATTATGCTAAGCTAGGCTAACGGCAGTGTATTCCTTTGAGAAGATGTAGTTTGTGATTCTAATCCAACACACTTTTTGTCAATTTAGCGAATTGATCCTCATGGCCCTTTTAGCTGTTTGTATACACTCAAAAACTCTTGAATCGCAGAATGTATCTAGAGGTCAGTTGGTGACCATTTCAACTCTCTTTAACAAATAATGAATATGTTATCTTAGCTTGCTGTTGATCACCTTCTAGTGGAAACATGATATTCCTCTTTATATTCTAGACCCATAGTAGTCATTGGTGTGATCAGTCATTTATACCTTTATGTAGATTCGAATGAATTTTTTCCCTAAGTGACATTCAGCACAGATGCTCCAGCTCTCGGTTGGGGTTTTTGTATGTAAGCAGTACTCCTCCTCAGCTCAGAAAGTAAACGCTAGCGATATTCATGATGAATGTAGTGCTGTAGTACACCTTTAATAAACATTGGCATAAACACAATGATCTTATGTTTGCTCATATTTTTAGTCACTGTTTATCTGAAATATCTCATATTTGTCAAACTTTTAGCTGGTTTTTATTCTTGATGGGACTTTGGTCTCCTCCATCATTGCCTTCATGGTGCTCGTGCTGGTTGTGGATAGGCTCGCCTGATAAAAAAAAAAAGGATTTCCCAAGCTGTGACTGAGTGTTTGAATTTGCATGTGTGTGTGTGTGTGTGTGTGTGTGCGCATGTGTATGTGTGCGTGTGTGTGTGTGTGTGTGCGTGTATGTGTATGTGTGTGGGCATGTGTGTAGGCGCGTATGTGTGCGTGCGTGCATGTGTGTGTGCGCGCATGTGTGTGTGCATGCGTGTGTGTGTGCGCGTGTGTGTGTGTGCACATGTGTGCGCGTGTGTGTGTGTGCATGTGTGTAGGCGTGTATGCGTGTGTGCGCATGTGTGTGTGTGTATGTGTGTGTGTGCGCCGCATGTGTATGTGTGCGTGCATGCATGTGTGTGTGTGTGCATGTGTGTAGGCGCGTGTGCGTGTGTGAGTGTGTGCACGCATGTGTGTGTGTATGCGTGCGTGTGTGTGTGTGTGTGTGTGTGTGTGTGTGTGGAAAAAAGAGATATAGAGAGAGACCTGGATAGCACACTGCCCGTTTTATCAGTTTGAGTAGGGTTGGATGTCCTAAAACATTAGTATTGACTTACGGATGACATATTAAACCATGCTCATGGAACAGTGAATGCTTTGAAATATCTGTGAAATAAGATAGATGTCACTACTGATAAAATTCCATGAATCATACAGTATTCTTACACTGGCCTTAGAAATCAACATTTTAGAGTAAACCAAGTAAGTAAAACATACAGTATACTTGTTTGTAGTAGTATATAATATGGTTATGGTTATGGGATTTGGCAGACGCCTTTGTGCAAAGCGACACACAAATACAAAAACAACATAATATTTAAAATTTAACAGGGAACAGATTAAAATGTTGGTCAAACTATAATAAGGAGAATAGCAATAATAAACAACAATGTCAATTCAATCAATAGCCTAATAAAATAAGCAATGAAAATGAGGGAAAAAAGCAATAATAAACAATAATGTCCATTCAATCAATAATGTAAAAACTATGACATGGTAAGACTACATTAAGGAGAATATCATGAATGTGAAAATATGTAAAGATCTATGAAAAGGAGTTGAAATCGAGTTGCCTTCTGGCTCAGGGTAGTCGAGGGTGGCTCATGCTGTTGCCATATAGAGTCCAGTGTTCCTTTCTATGGTGTTTACTGCTTGGCTTGAATTCAGATTCAACGTATGGAAATACCTATAGGTAGGTAAAAAAAAAACATTCAGAATAGGTGCATCATCTTTCATGGCCTGATTTTTGTTTGACATCTGTCTCACACACAAATGCACTAACACAAGCTCACACACACACAAACGCACATATGCAAGTACACACAAGCATACGCACATACGCAGGCGCATGCACAGCAAGCCAGAACAATGGTCCTACCCTTTCACTGGCCGCAGGGTTGATACACGGAACTCTTCAAGTCTCCACGGCGGACCGTATGACTCGGGTTTGACCTGTGCTCATGAAGTGCTCTCTGTGTGTGTGTGTGTGCTCATGAAGTGCTCTCCATGTGTGTGTATGTGTGTGTGCTCATGAAGTGCTCTCTGTGTGTGTGTGTGTGTGTGTGCTCATGAAGTGCTCTCCATGGCAGTGAAGCAGCCAACAAAGACAATTATTCAGCTGATTAATGACCCGTCAAATATTTGGCAACTTCACCGAGTGGAAACAAGGAAATTCACAAAAGGAAGAATTTCCCCAATTTGTGTGTGTGTGTGTGAGAGACAGAGAGAGAGAGGTTGGCATCATAGCAACCATTTGAAACACAGGTTGGGTCTAATAACCATTAACAGCATGCTGGCCCAACCAGAGACCCCGGTGTGTGTGTTTGTGTTTGTGTGTGTGAGTGTGTGTGTGTGTATGTGTGTGTGTCCATCCAAAGGATAAACACGCTGTAATAATAATAATAATAATAATAATAATCTTTATTTATATAGCACTTTTCAAAACAAAGTTACAAAGTGCTGTACAATATCAACATAAATGAAAATGCAAATAAGACATAATAATATAACAATCAAATAATATATACTAATTCAATTAGAACTTAACATAAATTTGAAAAAGGAAAATAAGCTTACACTGAAATAAAACTTGACACTGAAATAAAACTTACTGAAATAAAAGTTGACACTGAAATAAAACTCACTGAAATAAAACTTAATAAACTTAACACAAAATGAAGTATATTACTTAAACAAAACTAAGGAATGCTTGCTTGTAAAGATGAGTTTTAAGGAGGGATTTAAAAGAGCATACTGACTTGGCTGACCTGATTTCATCAGGCAGGTCATTCCAGAGCCTAGGTGCCCTGACTAAATGCTCTCTCCCCTTTAGTTTTGAGATTGACCTTAGGAATAGATAGGAAACCACTACCAGATGATCTTAAAGTACGCACAGGTGTATAAGGTACTAGGAGATCAGATATGTAGTTGGGAGACAGGCCATGTAGAGCTTTAAAAGTAATCAGAAGAATCTTAAAATCAATTCTAAAGCTTACTGGAGCCAGTGCAGTGAGGCTAAAACAGGAGTAATGTGATTACAGTACTTTGTCTTAGTAAGAAGCCGGGCAGCTGAATTCTGAACAGTTTGAAGTCTCTTTATAGATTTTTGGTTCAGACAAGAAAAAAGACTATTGCAGTAATCCAGGCGTGAAGAAATAAATGCATGTATAATGGTCTCAGTGTCTTTAAAAGTCAGTGGTGGAATGTAACGAAGTACAAATACTTCGTTACTGTACTTAAGTAAATTTTCCACGTATTTGTACTTTACTTAAGTAAAATTTATAGTGCATACTTTTGACTTTTACTTCGTTACATTTTACAGCAATTATCTGTACTTTTACTCCGCTACATTTCTACAACACCATCGTTCCTTTTTACTATACATTTTATGATCAGTTTTTTTTTTCTCTCTAAAAAAACACGTTTGTTTTATCAGGGGGCGGGGTTGCTACCAAAGATTCTTAGAAACATAAGCTTCTAGTCTAGACCAGGCAAAGCGTGAGCTTGTAGCCATCTGCATTCGGTAGGCTATATTCACCAGACCCATGGCTACACTGTACATGCAACTGTGTTCTGTGCCTTTCTCTGTCTGTTATCTGCAGCGTTAGGGCCTCCTCTCCGATGAGATTGATCAGCGAAGTTACAGGCTATGCCCATGCTTCTGTCACACGTCTGATCATTTGCGGCACAAATTAATGGTAGACTATTAATGAACCGGTGGCCGGAAAAAAACGTAACATTTTCCAGATTAGGAAATATTCCTTAATTGTGTGTGATCAAATAAAGATGCATAGCCTACAATTGGGGGGTAGTAATGTGAGCGTTCATTCAATGTCTATGCGTCTGAACCTAATCATAAAGACACCTTTCTCAGCAACTTTTCTGTTCAATCAGCATAATTGGGATTACGATCCACCCGACGTTTCCCTTGTCTACCCCGTTAAACTTCAGGCTCTCGTGTTTTGCTGACTGATATTACTCAGCAGATCACCCTAGTTAGATAACCAGAATTACAGTCTCTAGAATTGTAGGTCAGAATGTAAGCTGGGCCACAGATGGTAAGCACAATTGCATTAGCTTAAAACTATCTAGTCGAGTATAACCTAAAACTAGCTTAATTAAAATGCCACAGCCCATACTGATTTTTCGTTTTAGAATATAGTATATAAATCATTATGCAAATACTTTTACTTTCAATACTTAAAGTACATTTAAAAGCAGGTACTTTTTACTTTTACTTAAGTAGGGTTGTCATTGTGGTACTTTTACTTTTACTAAAGTAAATATTTCTCTGTGTATTTGTACTTTTACTTAAGTACTGAGTTTCAGTACTTCCTCCACCACTGTTAAAAGTTAAGATGGAACTAATATTGGAAATATTTCTGAGGTGATAGAAACAAGACTGTATGAGCTTTGTGATGTGATGTTCAAATCGTAAATTACTGTCAAACCAGACACCAAGATTCTTTGCAACAGGTTTTACACAGTCTAAAAATTGAAAGGGACCTAAGGATGGTATCATTTGTTTCACTGTGCTGTGATCCAATGAATGAATTATATGGACTTCTGTTTTGTCAGAATTCAACTGGAGGAAATTGTTTGACATCTAGTTTTTTATGTCACAAAGACATTCATTTATGGAATTCAGCATACTAGGATCAGAGGAACTAATGGGCAGGTACAGCTGTGTATCATCAGCATAGAAGTGGAAGGAGACACAGTGTTTCTGGATAATGTGCCCAAGAGGAAGCATGTATAAACAAAATAAGATTGGTAAGATCAAGAAGTACAAGGACAGAACACATGCCATCATCAGCTGTTCTTAAAAGGTCATTTGTAACTTTCAGCAGTGCTGTCTCAGTGCTATGATACTTTCCGAAACCAGATTGTAGCTTTTCAAAAAGATTATTATTTTCCAGTGCAGAGACAAGCTGCTTGGACACTAATCTTTGAAGAGTCTTTGATACAAATGGTAACTTGGAAATAGGTCTGTAGTTTTGAGGTAGAGATGGATCAAGCCCTGATTTCTTTAGCAATGACATCAGGGGGTCGTTTCTAGAAAAGTTAGCAACGACGTTGCTCAACCACCATGGTACGACGCAACTTGCGACCAAACAACGACACTGTTACACCTGTTTCCAGAAAGCATCGTACCTGTGTCGCAATTCGCTACCTCCGACGTTCGAACACCGTAGTTCCAACAACGTTGTTGATGATGCAGCGATACATATCATTGGTGGAAACAGTGGCAACGTGTAATACCCCACCCCCTAGAAATGTTCTGTCACGGCCTATGTCGACATGTTTCTAATCTAAACCAAGTGATTAATGCTGGTATTGTCATTGCCATCAGCCAAAACCTAAACCTATTGCAAGCATATAAAACAGTTAACTTAAGCAGACCAATATGAGTCATTATTTGTGTTAAATATCTATGTGTTGGAAAAAGTAGGCCTACGAGACGCATAACAATAGGTTTTGACCAT
>NC_063205.1:30151023-30154207 GCF_017589495.1 Alosa alosa | reverse complement strand
ACTCTGGCTCTAAATATCCCAATATAACAACTGAATTTGTTAAGACTGCTTGTTATGCTGCTCCTTGGTGTTGGAATTTGCTCCAAAAAGTTTTGAAGCTTTCTGTTTTTATCCCACTTGAACATTTTAAACAATTACTTGAACGATCCAAATTTGAACAGTGCACATGTTTCCAATGACCCCTTTATGCCATTTTTAAATTGTTTTTACATGCACTGTAAATCTGTTTTGTCTGTTGTCACTGGCTTTTTTTTTTTTTTTTTGTCTAGTCCTCACTTTCTTCTATGCTATTCTGTCCTTATTAGTCTTGTCATCAATGTTTCTGTGTAACTTGTGTATTTGTTGTCTCAGGGCTCCCTTGTAAAAAGAGTTTTGAATATCTCAATGGAACATCACCTGGTAAAATAAAGGATAAATAAAAAAATAAAAAATAGATACGTTAGTTTGCAAATTAGGTCAGACAGAACACAGAAAAATAGTTTTGTTTGCCCATGCTTCGCTGGTTTAACCTATGGGTTAAACATGATGAGAACGATGCAGACTTAATCAACTGATGGACTTCTGATCTACAATTTTAATTCACTTACATTTCTGACTGTGACATGATTTAAGCATACAGCAGTCCTGTAAAATATGTAATTTTAATGTAGCCCCAAATGATGGGCTATTAAAAAAAGGTCAGACTTTCTGCCCTACCACAATGTATGGTCACCGCACACTACTGTGTGTGTGTGTGTGTGTGTGTGTTAGGTTGATGGAGTGCGCACACAAACACACAACACAACTTATAACAATAACTTACAGTAACACTTTATAATAACTACACACAATTCATCATTTGATAAGCATTTGTATTAGTAAATGGTTTGCTCGTAATTTGTAAAGTATTACTCCTATGTTAATTCTCATCAATAAAGCATTTGTACTCAGTTATAAATGGTTTATTCATATTAAGTATAAGTATAAGTGGCCTACTGGTTAGGGCTTAGGACTTTTAACCGAACGGTTGCCGGTTTGAACCCCGACCAGTAGGAACGGCTGAAGTGCCCTTGAGCAAGGCACCTAACCCTTCACTGCTCCCAGAGCGCCGCTGTAGCAGGCAGCTCACTGCGCCAGGATTAGTGTGTGCTTCACCTCACTGTGTGTTTACTGTGTGCTGAGTGTGTTTCACTCATTTACGTATTGGGATAAATGCAGAGACCAAATTTCCCTCAGGGAATCAAAAGAGTATATATACTTACTTATTATACTTAATGACTCTCCTATTGCATGGTGTGGCTTGAGTATGGTTTGCTTGAAAAAGACCCTGTTGGGGTGAAACATTGCCATCTTTTATTTACAGTTTGGAAGCTAATCCGGTGTGTGGACATTCTCTTTTGTTTCACCTTGAGCAATAATTGTGACCTCACTTGTTTGAAGAAGACATATCTGCTGAATTAATAAAGGTGCTGCCCCATAAGTCTTCACACGCAGGAAGACTTTACACACACAAACACACACACACACACACACATAATTTATCTGACCATGTGTGTTACGGTCCAATAGCCTTTTCCCAGCATCCTTGTTCCTGAAACATGATGAATCAGTCTGCACACACACAGACACACACACACACACAGACACCTGGGAACTCATAAAGATGTCAGGAGCATTGTTGCTTTATTCTCTCTTTCCACAGATTTGTGAGTTGTGTGTAAGAGAGAGACAGACAGACACAGAGAGAAACAGAAAGAGAGAGAGAGTGTGTGTTTGTGTGTGAGAGAGAGTGTGTGTGTGAGAGAGAGAGAGATTGAGTAGGGAGTGTGTATGTGTGTGTGAGGGAAAGGGGGGGGGGGGGGGGGGCGTGTTTGTGTGTGTAAAAGAGATTATGTAGTGTGTTTGCTTTCACAGCTGTGATGGTCGGATCAGTAATGGTCAAGTAGCCTTTTCACAGCGATCTACCTGAGAATGTGGCAGCATCCTTGTTCCTGGAACATGAAGTAAGTTACACAAGTTACACACACACACATGTAAGTTACACAAACACGCACACATATATGTGTATATATTTGTATATATACATATATATATTTTTACATATTTGTATATATTTTGTTATGTGGAAGTACTGGTTTAAGTAAGACACGGTGTGTGTTCGATTGCTTCAAAATCTAAGTTAGTTTTGGGAGGGAGAGAAAATAATCTGATTAAATAACAGAGTAATCCAGGAGATCTATGAATACACTACTGTATCCAATCTAGGAACAGGGTTGGGTAGTAACGGATTACATGTAATCTGGATTACGTAATCAGATTACAAAAATCAAGTAACTATAATCAGCCCAGATTACAATAAAAAAAAAATGTGTAATCAGATTACAGTTACATTGTTGGGGATTACCTGATTACATTTTATCATGCAACCAATGCAACTTTTTTTATGATAGCCTCACTATCTTTTAATTTGACAAGCTTCGGGCTTGCCGCCGGTTCGATCCCCGACCAGTAGAAAAAATGTGGGCGGGGAAGTGGTTGAGCACTGCTCTCCCATGCCCACATCCACGGCTGAAGTGCCCTTGAGTAAGGCACCTAACCCCTCACTGATCCCCGAGCGCCGCTGTAGCAGACAGTGTGACACCTCACTGTGTGGTCATTGTGTGCTTCATCTCACTGTGTGTTCACTGTGTGCTCTGTGTGCTTCACGGATTGGGAGACCAAATTTCCCTCATGGGATCCAAAGGGTATCTATACTTACTTACTAACTTATTTACTATTGGGGCAGGTCTCTCGGCACACTGCCTGATCTTTTCCTCCTAATCTTAATATAGCCTCTTGTTTTAGTGTTACCGTTTACTTTGAAAAAGTCACCAGGTCCCCCTGGTTGAAAAACATCCTGAAGGAATCATTTTCTCACCCCCACAATTGAAATGGACATGGTGTCATTCAATCTCAGGCCATGTCCCTGGGTCAAAAAAATCCAGCGAAAGCTAAATTCATTGTCCAGGTGTGCCCTTATAAAGGTTAAGCTGAGTTGTGCATGTTTGGAGAATAGTGATCCATGATCACATCCATAATGACTAAGTGATAAATTTTGGGATGGGGTGAAAATTTCAACCACCAAAACACCACCACCAAAGTGGAGAATAGCTATAGAAATGTATTAGTTTTGGGTGTTTTTCAGACAATGGGACCTGGTGACCTC
>NC_063205.1:30146023-30148523 GCF_017589495.1 Alosa alosa | reverse complement strand
ATCGGTGAAGTATACAATGCGCTAGACTGGAGAATGTATATGAGGAACTAGAATTGAGAATGAGGACGAAGTATCAGACAGGAGAACATGATAAATAGTGTATCATTAAGAGGACATAAGAAGTATCAGACAGGAGAACATGATAAATAGTGTATCATTAAGAGGACATAAGATGTATCAGACAGGAGAACATGATAAATAGTGTATCATTCTGAGGACATAAGATGTGTTAGATACAATGTATGCTCTTTAACGGCAGGGCTCTAGTCTACAGTGCGCCCATTTCACTCGCACATGCGAGTAAAAATGATGCCGTGCGAGTGCAAAAAATATTTAGGCACACTGGTGCGAATGACTTCTAACCATGTCAATGTTTGTCTACAAAATACACCGCAACACCGAGAAACATTACTGGTGCAAACCATAGAATCACGTCGCGAATGCAGCATAAAAACTACACCTCCCATCAACGTTAGCAGTTTCGCGTTGTGACTCGCTAGTAGTCGCTTCTATCAAATCCAAGAGCGCGCAGAAAAAGCGGAAAGTTAGACTAGCCAGCCAAGATGCAAAGATTGAAGAAATTAGTTCTTCTATCCACCGAATTCATTGGCTTATATTATTATTCAAATAAAAAGTAAAAGTATAAAACATATATCCTTGATTAGCCTATGTTGGGTTTTGTGGAAGAGAAAATGGACTGTTTTAGTAGTAGTATTAGGCAGTATGCAGTCAGATAGGTCACCATGGGCATATTTGGTTTAGCTATAGATGGATTCACAAATAAATAAATTAGCCTACATTTGGCAGGATACTTGATGTACAGGCTAAAGGCAAATATGGCAATGTATTATATTAATTTACATTAACAAAATGTAGGAAAATAAAGCAGACTGAAAATAAAGTAGGCACTGATCTTTAAAATCCTGTTTCCTGTAGCCTAAATGTTGTCAGTCATTCTTAATGTGACTTAACTGACTGTGCGCCCAAATTTTTGTCTGTGCTCCTAAATTTTTTAACTTGGGCGCACAAGTGCTCCTGAAAAAAAATGTTAGTGTAGAGCCCTGCTTTAACGTAAGACTAATAGCCTAATGTATATACCCGATTTTCACTTGGAGTAAAAAATATATGTGTGTGTGTGTGTGTGTATGAATATATTTACTGTATGTATGAATATATTTATATATGTATGTATGAATGTATTTATGTATTTATATATCAATCAGGAGAGTAAAAAATGTATGTGTGTGTGTATGTGTGTGTGTGTGTGTGTATGTATGTATGTATGTATGTATGTATTTATCTATCAATCTCTGTATGTATGTATGTATTTATCTATCAATAAGGAGAGTGTAAGACGTACGGCAGTGGCATGGTCCAGCCCTTTAACGGCAGCGCGTACCACGTGAGGACATCCTGCTCCGTCACCCTCGTCCACTTCACCCACCAGAGCGTTGACTGTGACATCACCGCCCAGCGAGGGCACAGTGGACTGCTGACCCGCGTCGAGGTCGTCGTCAACAAAGTCAGAACCGTCGTTCAGAACGGAACCATCATGGTGGAAAACCACAGGTTTGCTGCATGTAGACTTTCACATGCATTCTATACATTCCAACATTCTACTTCACTGCTCTTGCCCAAAGCGACATGTATGGTTAGACATTTCTGCCAGTATGCGTGTTTGCTGAGAAGTGACCAGTGTTGCCACAGTTACCTTGAAAAAGTAATCTGATTACTGATTACTGATTACTCCTTTACTGATTACTTGATTTTAAAAGTAACTAAGTTAGATTACAAGTTACTTTATTAGTTACTTTCAGCAGCTGCCGACAACACCCCCACCGCCTCAACATAAAAATGATAACCGCTTTTGCCAATACTCACTATACTGGAAGTGCATTTTAACAGTAATGCCAACAATGTATAGCAGACATCCCAACCTAACCTACTTAGATACTGAAATTCAGATGTTTGTTCAGATGTGTAGTCAGTACACCAAATAAGGAAGGCCTATTGATAGAAATTGTGATAGTAGTAAAATATGTAGATTTTGGTAGTTTGGCCTTTTCATGTAGCCTTGGCAACTAGCCATCTAGTATAGGCCTGAGTAATATGCAAATGGAATTACACTTGTTAAACTCACCTCAACAAGTCTTTTGCGATCATTTAACCCGCCGTGAGCAGTGCTAAAGTCACTGTTACAAACAGTGCAGTGTGCAAGACTATCATTATGTTTTACTCTTATGAGACAATTGGGTACACTTTTTGTAGTCTGATGTGAAATGGGTCTTAAATGTTCCTTTTTGAGGGGCACTGACTCTGCCATGACGCTCCTGTTCCTAGATACACTAACTGAACTGATTAATTAAGTTCGGGAGAAAAGAGATATAAGCTAAGCCCACCTACACTGAAAACCGATTGGTTGATTTAGCTAAACAGACCATGCTCTCTGTCTTGGATGCGCTTGCAGGCACACACGCACCACTCCTCTCTCTCTCCCTCT
>NC_063205.1:30111023-30141023 GCF_017589495.1 Alosa alosa | reverse complement strand
CACACACACACACACACACACACACACACACACACACACACACACACACACACACACAGATACACACACACACAGATACACACACACACACACACACACACACACACACAGATACACACACACACACACACACACACACACACACACACACACACACACACACACACACACACACACACACACACACACACACAGATACACACACACACACACACACACACACACACACACACACACACACACACACACACACACACACACACACACACACACACACACACACACACACAGACACACACACACACACACACAGATACATAGCACGTGAGCCATTCATCTCGTTCTCCTGTCACCTCCAGCCGCCCCGGACTGCCCAGGAGAGCTGACCTATCAGGAGCTGGGAAACGCCTTTACCCCCACCTGCTCCAACCCCACCTCCCGAGCGGGCGACCAGGACGTGACCAGCACCTGTGTGTGCCCACAAGGTCAGAGGTCATGACCTTTAGACCCAGCTGATGTTGTCATCTGAGAGGCCCTTAGAACATACCTCTGTTGCTCTATAGTTTTATACTAACTCTACAATGATCTGCTGAGGGACATTTTCTTTATTATTAATAATTGATCATTTATTTAGCTGAATATTGATTATTCATTCAGTCATTAATCCATTGCCTGTAAATGTTACCAAGAGATTAGTGTGCATAAACAGTAACTTTAGATAATGCTACAGTATGTTAACAGACAGCGCTAACATTAAGTTTCATTCGTTTTTGCATAAATATTTTGCATTTAAGACGTTTTAACATATCCATTGTATGGGGTGTTGACAACAGGTGAGGTATTGAATGACAGTGCTGTGTGTTGTCTTCAGGTACGGTACTAAATGACCGTGCTATGTGTGTGTGTGTGTTTTATTGATAGTGTTTTTTGTGTTCAGGTAGGGTACTGAATGACCATGCTATGTGTGTGTGTTTGAGGTTTTATTGATAGTGTTTTTTGTGTTCAGGTAAGGTACTGAATGACCATGCCGAGGGCCACGATTGTGTGAGTGTCCCTGTGTGTACGGCGGCAGCAGCTACCCATCAGGAACCCACAGAGGAACCAAGTGCCAGACATGGTGAGGAACTAATGTAGAGTACTGGAACCATATACGTACCAGAAATGGTGAGGAACTACTTAAGCAACCAAATGCCAGACATGGTGAGGAAATACTGTAAAGTACATGAACCAAATACCAGACATTATTAGGAACTAATGTAGAGTACATGAACCAAATACCAGACATTATTAGGAACTAATGTAGAGTACATGAACCAAATACCAGACATTATTAGGAACTAATGTAGAGTACATGAACCAAATACCAGACATGGTGAGGACCTAATGTAGAGGACAGGAACCAAATACCAGACATGGTAGGGAACTAATGTAGAGTACAGGAACATAATACCAGACATGGTGAGGAACTAATGTAGTTCTGGAACCAAATGGGCTACCAGACATGGTGAGGAACTAATGTAGTTCTGGAACCAAATGGGCTACTAGACATGGCGAGGAACTAATGTAGAGTACAGAAAATGCCTGACCTGTTAAGTTAAAGTTGACTGATATTTAGCAAACCATTTTATCTAAAGCAACACAGACTTGCATCAGCGGAAATCGAACCAAGGTTGATTGAAGCTGCAGTTGGCCAGATTTTTTTGATCATATTCACTGAAACCGACACTATGCTCCGACAGAACAACATAAATCAGCCGGTTTTAGAAAAAAAAACACACTTTTACCTCCACCTAGAGCCTGTTATTTGTTTTGCAAAAATCCACAGCTCCCGGTTCTTCCAGTCCAATCAGAGCAGGGCTGTGTGAGATCTGACTGTCAATCATAGTTTGGTGCAGTCTGGTGCGCACTGACGAGCACAAACTCGATGAGAGGGTGCTCGGCGGTAGTGGGGGAGGGGCATAAGAGTTGTAAACATTCAAAATTTACCTTTGCTCCACCACATCCTGCACACCTTTACCACTGCTCCACCACATCCATGCACACCTGGTAAGGAATTAATGTAAAATACAGAAAAGCAATCCCAGACAGTGTTGGGGAGTAACGGAATACATGTACCGGCGTTACGTATTCAGAATACAAATTATGAGTAACTGTATTCCGATACAGTTACAAGTTAAATAGTTGGTATTTAGAATACAGTTACAGTACATTGTTGAAATCAATGGATTACATGACAATACTTCTCTGTTTCATAAGTTTATTCACTCTCTAAATAAATTAAGGCAACTCCATTTCCCAGAAGCTCCTGAAAGCATTCTATGATTTCCATGTTTAAATCCAAGCCCCGCCGTCTTAACCTGACTCTCGCCAGATGAATTTCGTTCCGCCTAGCTCCACTCATCCATCTGAGACCAATCCATTGAAGTGTTGCTTCAAATAGCTGGGCCTAATCAAAAAATGCTTGCATATGATTGAATAAGCCACTTGTCCGTCATCTATTGACGTGCTACTTCAACCACTCACATCGAAGCCAACCCGTGACGCTGAAAACAGTCTCACAGTCGCTTCTATGCTATTGGTGCATTCAGAGCACCTCGGAATGACAAGGACCACCCCCATGGCTACTTTTTTTTTCCGACGGCAAGTGTTCATGTGCTTTGCCATCGGAATGTGTGACAAACAAGGATGCCACAACAAAGGTTAAAACATACACTCACTAACTCAAAAAACTGTTTTTGCTTAAAATACAGTGTAAGATGCTCGTGAAAGAGGAGAAAGGTTTTTCCGAACGCTAGGTATGTCACATCTATGAAACTCCCGCCCTGCTCCTGATTGGCTGTACCATAAAATCGGGTGCAGAAATCACTCTCAATGGAAGAGGTCCCAGATGGATGTGAGTAAGGCTAGGCGGAGCTAAGCGGAACGAAATTCATCTGGCGAGAGTCAGGTTACCGCCGTCTTGCACTAGCCTCAAAACGCAGACAGCGCGCATTATGGACGCGTCATCGGAGACCCTGAAATGACTGTTTGCACAGCAAATTAGGAGTAAAGTAAGTGGAGGTAACTCCTGTTCCTCACTGATCGCGGTTCCTGATGTCTGTTCAAAGGATATTTTCCCAAGTATTAATAGCTCAGGCTACTTCGGCCAATCGGTCACACAGTTTGCTAATCAATAAACAAAGCCTAGTTCACATGTTGATTTAGACCTACAATTAAACCAATCTCTAAAATAGGCACTGCATTCTAAGTTTTTTTATTCTAATAAATTTTATTCTTTTATTCTAGCTTTATGGATTTTTTTTTTCTAATTAGATCTACATTTTTGTTTTAAAATGAATTATATGGTGCAGCCTCTGAAGAATTATTCTTGCGAGTAGGCTAGCATATTTTAACGTGCGGTTTTTGATTGTCATTACGCGATCACATTCATTTTGAGAGCACTGATATACAGTAGCCTAGATAGTGTTTACATTTACAGGTCATTTGCATTCCACCTGTCATATGCGCCCCTCACTTGTACTGGGTTGATGCCACCGAAAAATCTCACAGGCACTAATATATTTTCTGGCTATGCCCTTAAAGTAGCCTATTTATTTAGTTTGTTTTAATTAGCCTAGTCGCCTGCTGTACAGTAGTTTTAGTGGTCACCTTGCTATTTTAAAGTTGTATCAGGTAGCTTAGTTGACTTTAAATTCTCCTATGTGGGCCTAACACTTCAGCCATTTGGAACAGAAGAACACACCAGAATAGGCCTAAGCAGGATTTGATGGCCGCATTCCATTCCATTCAGATTGAGTAACGTAACGGAATACGTTACAGATTACATTTTTGGGCATGTATTCTGTATTCAGTAACGGAATACGTTATGAAAGTAATCCTCCTAACACTGATCCCAGACATGGTAAGGAACTAATGGATATAGCCTTCTTACTAAGAACCTACTCTAGACTTAACCACCAACTCTGCGAGAACAGGAAAGATGTACGCGTAGATTACGGGGGGGGGGATGGGGGGATATGTCCCCACCACTATTTATAATTTGAATTTTGTCCCCACCACTTCTAAAAATGTGCAAACCAATTGCGACCGGAAAAATCCCCACATACCGAAATCATCGAGTCTAAACCATGCGATAGGCGCGCACAATGACATCCTCACAGCATGCACACCTGCCTGGATATGTGTGGATCAAGTGTTGCGCGGTTAAGGTTTTTTAACATCCGCACCCACCCGACCCTCCAGTCATTTAATGCCTGCTAGAGTTGACTGTAGCTCAGAATGCAATCGGTTGCCATAGCAGGCTTATGGAATCAATTTTGTGTCAAAAAAATTAAAGAATACTTATAAAATAGCAAGCAAAAAAATACAAATCAAAATACCAAATAGAAAAAATCAAACAAAAAAATTAAACTCAATTAAAAAATACAACATTGCAATGAAATCATTTGGGTAACCGTGTAACATATTTGTCTTTGCCTCTTTCTCAGTTTTGTGTGATGCTGTTTTCTTTGATTACGATTCAAAGTCAAAGTCAAAGTCAAAGTCAGCTTTATTGTCAATTTCTTTCAGTTACTTCAGACATACAAAGAGATCGAAATTACGTTTCTCACTATCCCACGGTGAAGACAAGACATATTTTACCAATTTAAGTCCACAGACAAACATAACATTCAAGTAAACAAAAAAAGTAAGTAAATAAGAGGGCACATATAATAATGAAAAAAATAAGAGCAGCAAAATTTGGTTGAAATTGTGCATAGACAGTCAATAAAATACTAGTGCAAAGTCAGGCCAATAAAAGGCTTGGGTAGTTCTGTTTGACCTAAGTAAGAAAGAAAGTGACATAGTGGTGCAAGTTATGTAAGAGCAGCAGAAGTGTTGTGTTTTCAGGACAACAACAACAAGTTGTAAAGTGTACAAGTGTGCAAGTGTGCAAGTGGAGTAGTGCACTTGTGGCCATTGTGGGTCCAATGTCCAGGATGTTATGTAGCTGAGGGTGAGGGGGGAGAGGAGGGAGAGAGTTCAGCATCCTTACAGCTTGGTGTATGAAGCTGTTGGTGAGTCTGGTAGTGCGGGGAGGCGCAGGCTTCTGTACCTCTTCCCAGAGGGCAGTAGATCGAACAGATTGTGAGCGGGGTGACTTGCATCACTCACAATTTTGGTCGCTGCCCTGCGGCTGAGGTGGGTGGTGTAAATGTCCTTCAGGGAGGGGAGTGAAGCACCAATAATCCTTCCAGCTGTGTTCACTATGCGCTGCAGGGCTTTCCTGTTGTATTCAGTGCAGCTTCCGCCCCACACAGCGATACAGCTGGAGAGGATGCTCTCAATGGTGCCTCGGTAGAATGTGGTCATGATGGCTGGTGGAGCACTTGCTCGCCTGAGTTTTCAAGAGGAAGTACAGGCGGCGCTGAGCTCTCTTCGCCAGTGATGCAGTGTTGGTGGTCCAGGAGAGGTCTTCGCTGATGTGCACCCCCAGGAATTTGGTGCTGCTTGCTCTCTCCACCACAGCACCGTCGATGGTCAGTGGCAGGTGTTGGGTGTGACCTCTCCGGAAGTCAACAACAATCTCTTTGGTCTTGCTGACGTTCAGCAGGAGGTTGTTGTCCCTGCACCACGTGGTCAGATGGTCGACCTCCAACCTGTATTGAGTCTCGTAAGCCCTTGGTGATGAGACCCACCAGAGTTGTGTCGCCAGCAAATTTCACTATGTGATTGTTGCTGTAGGTTGCAGTGCAGTCATGCGTCAGCAGGGTGAAGAGCAGCGGACTGAGCACGCAGCCTTGGGGGGCCCCTGTGCTCAGTGTGATGCTGCTTGAGGTATTGTTGCCAACACGTACTACTTGAGGCCTCTGACAGAGGAAGTCCAGTAGCCAGTTGCAGAGGTAGGTACTGAGTCCCAGTTTGTCAAGTTTGCAGATGAGTTGTTGTGGTATTATGGTGTTGAATGCAGAACTGAAGTCTATAAACAGCAATCTCACATATGAGTCTCTTTTTTCCAGGTGGGTGAGGGCTGGGTGGAGGGCAGAGCAGATTGCATCCTCTGTAGACCGCTTGGCTCGGTATGCAAACTGGAAGGGGTCCAGGGTGGGGAGAATGGATTTGATATGTGACATGACAAGCCGCTCAAAGCACTTCATGATGATGGGTGTCAGTGCCACAGGGCTGTAGTCATTGAAGCAGGATGGAGCAGTTTTCTTCGCACAGGTATGATGGTGGCAGCTTTGAAACATGATGGGACGATGGCTTGCTTCAGGGAAGTGTTAAAGATGTCTGTGAAGACATCCTTAAGCTCCCCTGCGCAGTCCTTCAGCGCACGACCTGGGATGTTGTCTGGACCTGTTGCCTTACGGGTGTTTATAGCAGCAAGTGTCCTCTTCACGCTGTCGGCAGAGAGGCACAGGGGCTGCTCATGTAGAGGGGGATGGGTCTTCTGTGGGCAGGTGCTGTTTTGTGCTTCAAAGCGAGCAAAGAAGCGGTTCAGGTTGTTGAGCAGAGGGATGTTGCTCTCACAGCTCTGTGGCGCGGGCTTGTAGTCCATAGGCTTTGTGCGTTCCTGCTGTCTTTGAAGTGGGTGGTTATCTTGTGAGTGTATTCCTTTTTTGCTTCCTTGATGCCACGGGACAGGTTGGCTCTCGCTGTTCTCATGCCAGCTTCATCCCCAGCTCTGTAGGCTTTGTCTCTGGCCCTCAGCAGCCTGAGGACATCCCCTGTCAGCCATTCCAGCTTTCTCGTTTGCGCTCCCTGACTTTTTGATTGCGGTTTTGACACAAACGTGTCTGGGGGTTGGGATTTCCTTGGGTGCATTCCCATTGGCTTATTTATGTTTGACGGACAGCTAAGCAAGTTTACGATTCAGTTTATTATTAACAATTGTAACTATTACTGATTGTACATTGTTGTTTACAGGAGCAAGTACGAACTGAGTTCTTACAAAGAATACAACAAAGATTCCTCTTAATGTTGAGAAATGAAGCACTAGACCTCGGCTATCTATTAGATGTTGCCCAGCAGGAATGGAATGTTAGCTACTAGCTAGCCTAGCGAGCGGGGCTCAAGGCGAGGTGGTGTGTCTTGACGTGAGCTAGCCGGTTACCGAGCGGGGCTCAAGGCAAGGCTGCTGTGATTGTGCTTGACTGGGACTAGCGGTTACCGAGCTGGGCTCAAGGTAAACCGCTCCGTGTTTGTGTTTGACAGAGGCTAGCCTGTGGCTGAGCTGGGCTCCAGACGAGGCTACCGTGCTTGTGGACAGTAACGTTAGCCAGTCACCGAGTATGGCTCAAGATGAAGATTCCTCTTAACGGGCTGTTCAGACTACACTCTCGGATAAGTTGGATTGTTGGTCCATTGCTGGTTAGGGTGTTGGAGGGGCTGTTGACCTTGTAATACCTGCAAAGGTGCTTTTGGAGTAACCAAATTTGAATCTTGTGTGACATGGCATTCTTGAGATATAACACTCAAGGTGTTTTTGACCTTGACATTTGACCTTCAACCTCCAACATCAACTCACTTCATCTTTGAGTCCATAAAAACACTAGTATCAAATTTGAAGCAAGTACGTCAAGCCGTTCTGGAGATATAATGCTGAATGCATGAGATATGGCTGGGACTTTTATTTTGACACACAGGAAACACTTTAACAGGATGTGTAGTTCAGGTAGAGCTAGATTGTATGCTTAGAGGCTGAGACAGTTGAATTCCTCACAGGTGACACCTGTGCCAGTGTTCTGATTAGCCTGGGAACTGCTCTGAGAACTACTTAACGAGCGCAGCTGGATCTATTATGACATCACAGCCCCTATTCAAGTCTATGGGGGAAAAATACACTTTTAATTACAAATATCTCAAAAAGTATAAACTTCTCAAAAATGAAAAACGGATAGGACGGTAAAGCCTTGGAAGATCTACGGAACGGTGTTTGAACCAAATTTGTACGTTAAGCGGTTTGGGCTGAATAGAGCGCACAAAAAGGTAAAAAGACAAATAATAATAAGAAGAAGTTTTCGGATTTCAATAGAGGGGATGCATCCCCTCTAATCAGTAATAGTTACAATTGTTAATAATAAACAGAATCGTAAACCAGACATCCCAAGTCTCCCGGAAGTTCCGGGAGTCTCCCGCGTATTGATAGCGGCTCCCTGACGCCCGCAAATTAGATCAAATCTCCCGGAATCTAGAGTGAGCGATCAAGAGCACACATGCGAGACCGCGTGTGCATCTGAGTGTAGCGCGCACACGAGGGGAGAGAGAGAGAGGTGGTGCGTGTGTGTCTGAGCGCATCAAAGACAGAGAGCATCCTGATTGGCCTGTTTCGCTAAATCAACCAATCAGTTTTCAGTGTAGGCGGGCTTTTATGTCTTTTCTCCCGAACTTAATTTATCAGTTCAGTAGAAACAGGGCGTCATGGTAGAGTCAGTGCCTCAAAAAAGGAAAATGTAAGACCCATTTCAAAGTGTAGGCTACCCTTGTCTCATAAGAGTAAAACATAATGATGGACCTAGTCTTGCACGCTGCACTGTTTGTAAACAGTGACTTTAGCATTGCCCACAGCGGGTTAAATGATTGCAAAAGACATGTTGAGGTGAGTTTAACAAGTGTCAATTCATGTGCATATTATTCAGGCCTATAGCCTACTAGATGGCTAGTTGCCAAGGCTACATGAAAAGACCAAACTACCAAAATCTACATATTTTATTTTCACAATTTCTATCTATAGGCCTTCCTTATTTGTTGTACTGACATTATTGTATAGGCTAAAGTTTTTTTCTTTTGGGGGGGGGACTTCGTGATGCCTCCCTGAAATGACTTTTTGCAAGTTGGGATGTCTGGTAAACTTGCCTATGTCCTGCCTTACCTCGGATTGCATTCTGCCATTAAGGTTTTGTCTATCTATGTGTCTATGATTAAGGTGTATTTTTGTTCAAAACTCGCACCGGTGATGACGTTGTTACAACCAATCAGAAGCAGGGTACGACATTCGCTTCATACGCTTGCTTAGCTGTCCGTCAAACATAAATAAGCCAATGGGAATGCACCCAAGGAAATCCCAACCCCCAGACACGTTTGTGTCAAAACCGCAATCAAAAAGTCAGGGAGCGCAAAAAAATAAAACGAGAAAGCTGGAATCGTAATCAAAGAAAACAGCATCAAACAAAACTGAGAAAGAGGCAAAGACAAATATGTTACACGGTTACCCAAATGATTTCATTGCAATGTTGTATTTTTTAATTGAGTTTAATTTTTTTGTTTGATTTTTTCTATATGGTATTTTGATTTGTATTTTTTTGCTTGCTATTTTATAAGTATTCTTTATTTTTTTTGACACAAAATTGATTCCATACACAAGCAACTGAGCAAGTGTCAACATTGAATGACAAAACGCTAGGTAAATTCCTCCAGTAGGCTAAATTCGGTTTGCTGCTGACCTGCATGGGTAAATGTAAGTTGCTAACTGACGTCTAGCTTGTTGAAAATGTGTTATTATACAACCTTCATTTATAAACGTGTTTGTTCTTTCATAGCTCATGTCACCTCTTCATACATTGAATTACTGGCTACTTACCTGCTACTTACTTACCCACTGAGGCTAGTAAAGTAGACCTTGGTTAGATACCTTGGTTAGGACCTTGGCAAGGTAATTCTCTATTTAAATAAACCTTTACATTGTGGTGAGGTAAAATTAATTGTCATAGCCTCCATAGCCTAGGTGTCCATTCTCATTATATCTTGAATAAATTATTGTGCCTTTTCTGTTTGGCACAGATCCTGTGTTTTTATATTACCGGTATGCTCAAGAGGGTCTGATGTAGCTAAGCTTACATAATATCAGTGAAACCTGTGGAAAAATACCCCAAGTAGCCTAGGCTAAATGTATTTGAATTTGTTTTTAATTGGTTGGTATTGTTTTTACATTCTGTTATTTCTAGGGCTGTCAAAATAACTGATTAATTTCGATTAATTAATTTGATAAAAAATAACTGATTAAAAAAATAGTGCAGATTAATCGATTCCGTATGACCTTTGACCCGGAGCTGTTCTAGTCAGTAACCAGACTGTAAAATGAAGGAGAGAGAAGAAAATATGCTGCCTAGATTATTGATTGGAACATTTACTTTTAAAAAAGGCCTGATGGTGTTAAAAATAAAGTGTTAATTAAAATAAAGTCCTCTGCCATGTCTGCAGCAAGGGATTTCTATATCACCGGAGTTCGTCAACGCTAAAGTCGCACATCAATGCAAAGAAATAGTGTTGACATTGAGGGGAGTGTTAATTTACTTTCATTGTGTCCCCTGGGTTATATCTGTGGCCTTGTATGTGAAAATAAAACTTCTTCCCGAAGCACTTTTGTATGTATTTCCTTAGCCTATTAGGTCATATCATCGATTATTATGGCCATTATTTGAACAGTGAAAATAATAATAAAAGAGTTTTTGAACTTTAATGTCACTAACGCTGATTATTCAATGATTCATTTGAATTTAAATATTTAAAATACTTACACAGTATGTAATTAATTCGATTATTTTTTTTATTTGATTGACAGTTTCATTCAATCATTTCATGTTTTTAGTTTGATAAATGTAGTTTCATCTGAGAACCCTGATACTATCTTAATGAAACTATTTTATTTTATTCAAAGAGACACTATGAGGAAAAGGAAAGGGCACACAGACATCAGGGTCTTTTTTGGTGCTAAAAGAGTAAGCAGGAAATATTAACACTAAGATCTACAAACAATTACATTAAAAGTGTAGGTGCAGTTAGGTTTTATACACTGTTCATATGTGTTAAGGAAAGGGGGGGCCAGCAGACAGGAGAGGCACAGGATAAAAGCCGTGAGCAGGCTGCAGGGAGACAACACGGTGAGGGCAGAGTTGATCAAAACAGTTATTTTTTGGATATACAGTATAAGAACAATGAGATACTACTGATTATCAGTTTGACCTTGTATGTGTGTTGCACAACACATGTTGCACTTGGCGATCACGCTGGGGATTGATATGGTAATGGACCATGATGGTCAGAAGAAGTGAAGGAGCAGTAGGCTATCCCCCCAATTATGGTGGGGTAATTTGCACTCTGCGCCTATCACTCTACACGCCCCTGTTGCACGTCACATTAATAGCTGATCCTGCCACCTGGCTCCCCAAAATGCCGCATCATGTGAACAGATCAGCAGGCCTGCAAATTTTCACCTCGTTTTCAGACACACGTTGCAGCAAAAAGACGTCTCCTCTTCCCGCAAATTTAGCGTGATCTCTGTGTGAAAAGGCCTTTTGTTGAAGCATATCCTACAGTGCAAATTCTTCTTGTTTTAGTGTTTAGTTAATAAGAAAGCATTGTCTCTACCTCAATATGAACAGCAAAGGATAGCCTAGGCTATAGGCACATTGTTTTTTGTTTTTGTCGGGTTGGGTCAGGTTCGGGTAGTTAATCAGTGCATATTTTTGAGGGTCGAGTGGGTGCAGATTGACTCTCCTGACGGGTCGGGTGGGTGCGGATGTTAAAAAACCTTAACCAGCGCAACACTACTGTTGAGCATATTGTAATGCAGCGTTGAATGGATGAATAGCTTGCATAAGGGTACCCTGCACTTTTCAAACCACACTCAAGCTTATGGTTTTTGTCCCCACCACTTCTAAAAACAAACTGACGCCCTTGGTGTTAACAACATGTTAGTAAGAAAGGACATTGTAAATAAAGTTCCAGTTCAATATCCTAGCTAGTCAATTCTTAATCTCTCTCTCTCTCTCGTCTGTCTCTCCCTGCCAGTGAGTGTGTGTCTGGAAAGTGGCGGTGTTCTGAAGACATCTGTCCTAAGAAATGCTCCGTTGAGTCCCAGTTTGTGACGTCTTTCGATGGCAAACACTTCAGACTGCCAGGCAAATGCTCTTACGTGGCAGCACAGGTGACTGACTAGAATACTCTGCTCATTTTATTAAGGTGCTACAATCTCTTTGGTCAAGATTCAAGGCCTCATTTGACAGTAAATAGGAAGCATGAGTTGAAAATTGGCTAACATTTAATATGATCTATTCTAACTAATGTTAGCTGAGGCGACTACATCACGGTTAATCATGACCGAATATTCAATTAAATTCACTTCAATTTAATTCAATTCAAAACACAATTTGTGTTCAAGGGGCAATTTACACAGTAAATGTTGTAACAGTATATAGCCTACCTTCTTGATACAAATGTATGGAATGAAAAGCTACAGGGACAACTGAAAGGAGAAATTATGTTTTTATGTTGTACTTGTTGTACTGCCTGATTTGAAAGTGAATTTGTTTCTTCTGTGGTGTACAGGGGTTGAACTGGACGCTTACCATTCAAACCACGTAAGTCAGGAGAGAGACATGTTTCTCTCTTTTTCATTGTTATGTACTGCTACAAGGATGGAGCATTCCTCACACTCTCATCATCTCTTGTGCTACAGTACTTTCACATCCAGATTCTGATTAAAGGCCCATTCACACCAAGAACGATACCGATAACGATAACTATAAACAAACATCATTCTCGTTAATATGAATGACGACATTCACACATAAACTATAACGATAACGACATGAAGAACAATATCATTGGGGATCACTTTCAGAGCGATTTTGAGAACGATAAAAAGCCAATAGCCAATCAGAACCCATCAAATTTTAGCCATCACATTCAGATAGATAAAGATACTTTATTGATCCCCAATGGGAAATTAATTAACAGAAGGAGTTGCCTTAACACAAGGAGAGACTTTGTTTATCGTTAAGTATATAAGTATATATACTCTTTTGATCCCGTGATGGAAATTTGGTCTCTGCATTTATCCCAATCCGTGAATTAGTGAAACACACTCAGCACACAGTGAACACACAGTGAGGTGAAGCACACACTAATCCCGGCGCAGTGAGCTGCCTGCTACAGCGGCGGTCGGAGACAATTGAGGGGTTAGGTGCCTTGCTCAAGTGCTACAGCGGCGCTCGGGGAGCAGTGAGGGGTTAGGTGCCTTGCTCAAGGGCACTTCAGCCGTGGATGTGGGCATGGGAGAGCAGTGCTGAACCACTTCCCCCGCCCACATTTTTCCTACTGGTTGGGGATCTAATCGGCAAACCTTCGGTTACAAGCCCGAAGCCCTAACCAGTAGGCCACGCCTGCCCCCCTATCATTGTTCAGTGTATCGTTATTGTTGTATCGTTATCGTTCTTGGTGTGATTAAGTCCCAGTTACAAAGCCTGGGATAGACCCCATTATTCCACTCACACTTAACTCTTTCATAATGATAACGTAAAGGGACTTCTCTGTCCACATAGAAGGCATTTATAGGGCATTTATAGGTCATTTATCAAGCACTATATGGGAACCCTAACCCTACCTCACAAATTAATTAATTTAAACACCCCTTTTCTTTGTGTTGGTCAGGAGAGCTACGTCTTCACCCACTCAAGGGTGATGTTTCAGAATGAAGAAATCAGAGAGCGGCATCAAACCGGTAGGGGACACCTTCACATGTAATATAATCCAATTCAGCTTTATTTATTTTTATTTTTAGTATATATTTTTGGCCTTTTATGCCTTTAATTGACAGGATGGTAGAGAATGACAGAAAGTGAGTGGGAGAGAGAGTCGGGGTGGGATCGGGAAAGGACCACAGGGCGGGAATCGAACCCGGGTCGCCGGCGTACGGTGCAGGTGCCCCAGCCAGTTGCGCCACGGCTGAGGCCAATCCAATTCAGCTTTATTTAGCGCCATAACATATGAATATGTATCAACACACTTTACAGAGCTTGTGCAGCTTGTACCTATATAGCGTAATGTATATATAGCGTAATGTTTTTGAGCTCGTGCAGCTTGTACCTATATAGCGTAATGTATATATAGCGTAATGTTTTTGAGCTCATGCAGCTTGTACCTATATAGCGTAATGTATATATAGCGTAATGTTTTTGAGCTCATGCAGCTTGTACCTATATAGCGTAATGTATATATAGCATAATGTATATATAGAGTAATGTTTTTGAGCTCATGCAGCTTGTACCTATATAGCGTAATGTTTTTGAGCTCATGCAGCTCAAAAACATTACGCTATAAAGGTAGCAGCAAGTCAAATGTCAAACTAAAAGAATGATTGTAGATTCTCCATGAACAGAAACAGAGAGGATGATAACGGGAAACCAACATCGGGACTCCCAACATTAGGAGATAGCTTCTTTTCCACAGGAGCTGAGAAGGAATTATACAACTCATGTGGCACAGAAACGAGCCTTTGAAAAATCAGGTCACAGACAACTGGCATTACACTGCAAAAACTGCGTATCTAATAAAATCTAACCAAGATTATTAATCTTATATCAAGATAAAACTAGTTTGTATTGTTTTCAGTATAAAGAGTCTTACCTAGCACTTTCTCATGAAATCATTCGACCTAATTTAAGACATGTTTGACTTATTTTAAGACATCTCATCCTGAAAATTAGCAAATTTTTCTTCCAGTGGGTTAAGTAAATTTGTCTTGATAAGATTCCTTAAAATAAGTCAAAGTCTTCTTAAATTAAGTCAAAATGATCTTTCAAGAGAGCGCTAGGTAAGTTTTTTCATGCTAGAAAAACAATACCAAATAGATTTTTTGATCTTATTATACGATTAATAGTACTTGGTTAGATTTGATTTTTTGCAGTGTATCAGGCAAGGTTCTAAAGAAGTATCGGCTTCTTCATAGGCTTCGCCAGTTTGGTGTTAGGTACAGACAACTATCATGCTCTTGCAGTGAGCCATTGGATTGCCAATGCTTTCCCCCAGCTACTCTTTGTATAAGAGACTGCTCAGAGAAGCAGCAGACTGATGCAAGGGCCAGGAAGAACCGTCCATTGGCCATGTTGATGCAGGAGATGGAAGACGAGTTGGCAGAAGCAGGGGATTTGGTCGATGAAATGTAAGATTTGGTGGAAGAAATGGAAGAGGAGCCATTGAAAGATCCTGGGGGTGCTACTGTTGATATAACTATCAACAGTATTGAGACGGGATTGGCTGGCAGTGGTGTATGATGATCACTGGTGGTTAGGAAAGTCCATTGATGTAGATATAGAACACCAAGATGTGAAAGTTGAGTTTTTGCATTCTTGTGGTCCTACTGCCAATTTTCACCCTAAATATGGGAGGAAGGTAGCCTAAAAATCTAGACGTACCCTAGCAGCAGCAAATGTAATTTGCAGCCAGGGTAGTCTAGCAACTCTCTGTTGGCTTGTGAGCTGGAAAAATCAAACTTCGATCAGGCCAATCATATTGTGTGCAGAGTCGGTGGGCGGGCTTAACATAATGATGACAGAGTTGTGACGGTTCCACGTGAATTTCTTGCTACTTGAAAACAAAGAAGATGGGTGCTGTTGCTGGAAAACAGCGGTCTTTGAATCGCGACTGGAGTTAAGCTTTTTTTTTTTAAGTTGGCAAAAGTTTGATGAACTAGCCAACTAGCTCCACTGGTGGGAAAGCGCATGGGACTCATGAGATGTAGGCAGTGTTGAGAAGGATACTTTCAAAAAGTATTCTGTTACAGAATACAGAATATATGCCCAAATATGTATTTTGTAACATATTCAATCTGAGTAACGTATTCTGAATACTTGGATTACTTCCGCATTGAATTGCAATGCAGCTATCAAATCCTGCTTACTAAGCAGGTCTATTCTGGTGTGTTCTTCTGTTCCAAATGGCTGAAGTGTTAGGCCCACATAGGAGAATGTAAAGTCAACTAAGCTACCTGATACAACTATAAAATAGCAAGGTGACCAGTAAAACTACAGCAGGCGACTAGGCTAGGAGAAGGGATGTCTGTTTCTGTCCAGTGAAAGATTTTGAAACTGACAGGGACAGCTCGTGCCCTCCAAGCAAGCCAGACCAGGGAGCTCTATGCCATAGCCTCTGATGTTATGGACTTCAACACCTCTTGTCCAATGCCCAAGTCCCGCAGGTTAGGCAAACTATTATATATAAATATCTAATACTTGGCTCTACACCAAAGGCAGTAATGATTTACTTACTTGCTGAGAGAAATTGGAGCAAATCATAGAACTTACTTGCCTGAGGTCCTGTAGAAACTCTTTGTTTGAAGTTTGATACCATTTCCCTTGATACTGCCAGGTTAAAACTAGGTAAATATCTTTAATCAGTTTGATTCTCGATTAGTTTGTCAACACCGTCAATCGTGTGTCAACACCGTCAGTTGTGTGTCAACCCCGTAAGATGGAGGTTTTTCATTTTAATAAAAAAATGTATGTTTATTTTGTTCAATTGAGTGTGTTCATACATTAAAACACCAACTTATCTACATGCATCAGTGTCTTGTGTGCACAAAACCACTGATTGTATATATTACAAATGAAAAAATAGTAAACTAAATTAAGGTCATTTAAAATGGCTTATTCCAAAACAATGTAAAATGATATTAAAAGTGTATACAATGCAATTTATCACTAAACCTTGCTAAGGCACACCATTTATACACACTTAAAGACTTTACAGTGTTGTTGAATTGATCAAACACACAAAAAAACATATTTTCATGTGTCAGATGGAGTTGACAAATGACAAGTTACTAAGTCAGTAAATGTCATTTTTTATAAAAAGTGGTTAATAAAAAACCTGTTCCTTTTCAGGCATGATAGATGAGATCTGTTTATGATGATATCCAATTCAAATTAATATAGTATTGATTTTGTTTGTCACTTTTCAAAAGTACTTTTGTCCCTTATCTCAAGAATCAGTGATATTTAAAACGTAATGTTTTTGAGCTCACGCAGCCTGTAACTGTATATATAGCGTAATGTATATAGCGTAATGTTTTTGAGCTCATGCAGCTTGTACCTATATAGTGTAATGTATATATAGCGTAATGTATATATAGCGTAATGTTTTTGAGCTCACACAGCTTGTACCTATATAGCGTAATGTTTTTGAGCTCATGCAGCTTGTACCTATATAGCGTAATGTTTACAGAGCTTATGCAGCTTGTACCTATATAGCGTAATGTATATATAGCGTAATGTATATATAGCGTAATATTTTTGAGCTCATGTAGCTTGTATCTATATAGCATAATGTATATAGCGTAATGTTTTTGAGCTTATGCAGCTTGTACCTATATAGCGTAATGTATATATAGCGTAATGTTTTTGAGCTCATGCAGCTTATACCTATATAGCGTAATGTTTTTGAGCTTGTGCAGCTTGTACCTATATAGCGTAATGTTTTTGAGCTCACGCAGCTTGTACCTATATAGCGTAATGTATATATAGCGTTATGTGTATATATAGCGTAATGTTTTTGAGCTCGTGCAGCTTGTACCTATATAGCGTAATGTTTTTCAGCTCATGCAGCTTGTACCTATATAGCATAATGCATATATAGCGTAATGTTTTTGAGCTCATGCAGCTTGTACCTATATAATGTAATGTGTATATATAGCATAATGTTTTTCACTAGGAGTAGTGCTGTCTGAACTCACCTGAAAGCTTGTGTGTTTTTCAGCTTTTGTCACCGTTTTCTGGCAGTCCTCCATGTTTGTTCAGGTCCTGGCCCTCTCAGGCCTCACCATACAGGTGCAAATGGCCCCCGAGATCCAGGTCTACGTGTCCTTGCCTACAGAGCAAAATGGAACCACCACAGGTAAATAATTACCATAATTTGCAGACTTATGTAATTGTTGATACAAGTACAGCAGTTGCTATGGTAATCATTATCATAACTTACAATGCCCTCCTCTTGTTGTTGCTATGGTAATCATTATCATACAGTAACTTACAATGCCCTCCTCTTGTTGTTGCTATGATAATCATTATCATAACTTACAATCTCCTCCTCTTTTTGTTGCTATGGTAATCATTATAACTTACCATGCCCTCCTCTTGTTGTTTATCTTGTTGTTCTCTTGTTGGGGTGCCCAATAAATGTGTGTGTCTATAGCAAAGCACGAGTGGGATAACTTAGTTACGCCTAATCCTGTCCTTGTCAGTGATCTTCAGTGCTTGTGTGTGTGTGTGTGTGTGTGTGTGTGTGTGTGTGTGTCAGGCCTTTGTGGGAACTTTAACGGGGACTCAGGGGATGACTTTACCACCAGCAGCGGCATAGTGGAGAACTCTGCGGAGCCCTTTGCCCTCTCCTGGTCCCTAGAGAGCTGTGAGCCCAACATCAACCCCCTCTGCATTAACATGGACAGCGGTACCTACTCTACTCTGTTCTACTCTACTCTACTCTATTCTACTCTCCTCTACTATATTTTACTCTATTCTACTCTACTCTACTCTATTCTACTCTACTCTACTCTATTCTATTCTATTCTACTCTACTCTACTCTATTCTACTCTCTCTACTCTACTATATTCTACTCTACTCTATTCTACTCTCCTCTACTATATTTTTGCTCTATTCTGCTCCTCTACTCTATTCTGTTCTGCTCTACTCTATTCTGTTCTATTCTGCTCTACTCTGCTCATTCTGCTCTCGTGCTCTACTATATTCTACTCTATTCTACTCTACTCTACTCTATTCTACTCTACTCTACTCTACTCTACTCTACTCTACTCTACTATATTTTACTCTATTCTACTCTACTCTACTCTATTCTATTCTACTCTACTCTACTCTATTCTACTCTACGTACTCTACTATATTCTACTCTATTCTACTCTACTCTACTCTATTCTACTCTACTCTACTATATTTTACTCTATTCTACTCTACTCTACTCTATTCTATTCACATCTGCTCTGCTCTGCTCTCTTCTGCTCTGCTCTATTCAATTCTATTCTGCTCTGCTCTGCTCTACTGTATTCTATTCTATTCACATCTACTCTAGCTGGGCTCTATTTTATTCACATCTGCATCAACATGGGCTGCAGTGCCTACTCCATTCAATTCTATTCTATTCTATTCTACTCTACTGTATTCTATTCTATTCACATCTGCATCAGCATGGGCTGCAGTGCCTACTCCATTCAATTCTATGATATCTCTTCTAATGTACTGTGCTACTGTACTCTACTGTACTCTATTCTATTCACATCTGCATCAGCATGGGCTGTAGTGCCTAATCCGTTCAATTCTATTTCATGTTTCAATTGGTGTGTTTTTCTGCAGAAATATTTGCTGATGAGCACTGCAACCAGCTGAGGGATCCTCATGGGATATTCAGCTTCTGCCACAGTCATGTTCCATACGACCACTATTATCAGGTACACACCGTCATGTTCCCTTCGACCGCTATTATCAGGTACACACTGTCATGTTCCATACGACCGCTATTATCAGGTACACACAGTCATGTTCCATACGACCTCTTTTATCAGGTTCCCTACGACCGCTATAATCAGGTACGCACCGTCATGTTCCCTACGACCGCTATTATCAGGTACACACCGTCATGTTCCCTACGACCGCTATTATCAGGTACACACCGTCATGTTCCCTTCGACCGCTATTATCAGGTATGCACCGTCATGTTCCCTTCGACCGCTATAATCAGGTTCACACCGTCATGTTCCCTACGACCGCTTTTATCAGGATCCCTATGACCGCTATAATCAGGTTCACACCGCCATGTTCCCTACGACCGCTTTTATCAGGTTCCCTACGACCGCTATTATCAGGTTCCCTATGACTGCTATTATCAGGTTCCCTATGACCACTAGTATCAGGTTCACACCGCCATGTTCCCTACGACCGCTTTTATCAGGTTCCCTATGACCACTAGTATCAGGTTCCCTATGACCACTAGTATCAGGTACACACCGTCATGTTCCCTACGACCACTATTATCAGGTACGTACGTCAGACATTAAAATCTGGAACATGTAGTATTTTTAAGAATGATCACTGACTGAACGGTGAGAAGGCCAGATGTTTTTTAATAATGTTTTATGTATAATCAATGTAAATATTTTAATCATATTATGTTGTGCTGTTTTTAGGCCTGCCTCAGTAAAACATGCCACTGCCAGTCGGGGCTTCAGTCGTGTCTCTGTGTCGCCCTCGGCAACTACGCCAAAGCCTGTGCTTCTGTTGGGGCCTCTCTGGGAGACTGGAGAGCAGCAGCCAACTGCAGTGAGTCCACCTGGGATACCACACATACAGATACATACATACATACATACATACATACATACATACAATACATACGCACATACTACATGCATACATACATACATACATACTATTCTACTCTACTCTACTCTATTCTACTCTATTCTACTCTACTCTACTCTACTCTACTCTACTCTACTCTACTCTACTCTACTCTACTCTACGCTACGCTACTCTACTCTACTCTACTCTATTTTATTCACATCTGCATCAACATGGGCTGCAGTGCCTACTCCATTCAATTCTATTCTATTCTATTCTACTCTACTGTATTCTATTCTATTCACACACACACACACAAAATAAAATGCTAATATCTGCCAAATGCACATACTTACCTGTATGTAACATAACTAATATAAATCTTCATCTTCACTAAACTGACAATATATTGTATTATTTAGTTATTATTTGCTACCTATTTCTACAGATTTGGTCTTTCTATGTTTTCTCATGTTAAAACGGAGTAGTTACTCAGCTTAGGCCTAGCTATTTGGATGTATGTAGATAATGCATGTAATGCATGTAATTGTAAGTAATTGTATTAGTATTGTTACGCGATTCTTTGGTTTGTGTTGTGTATTTAGAGTTTCAGTGAAGTGTGCAACACCGGCTGCTACTGTCCACACACACACACACATCACGTTATGACTTTGTGTGTATGCAGAGTTCTGCAGTGTGCAGCACCGGCTGCTATTGTCCAGATGGCCAGTATGAGGACCACAAGGGAATGTGTGTGTCTGAGGACAACTGCACATGTGTGTTTAGCGGGAGTGTGTACGGCCCTGGGGAGAGGGTAGAGACCAACTGCAAGATATGGTGAGTGTGTGTCAAAGTCAAAGTCAAAGTCAAAGTCAGCTTTACTGTCAATTTCTTCACATGTTCCAGACATACAAAGAGATCGAAATTACGTTTCTCACTATCCCACGGTGAAGACAAGACATATTTTACCAATTTAAGTCCACAGACAAACATAACATTCAAGTAAACAAAAAAGTAAGTAAATAAGTAAATAAGAGGGCACATATAATAATGAAAAAATAAGAGCAGCAAAATTTGGTTGAAATTGTGCATAGACAGTCAATAAAATACTAGTGCAAAGTCAGGCCAATAAAAGGCTTGGGTAGTTCTGTTTGACCTAAGTAATAAAGAAAGTGGCATAGTGGTGCAAGTTATGTAAGAGCAGCAGAAGTGTTGTGTTTTCCAGACAACAACACCAAGTTGTAAAGTGTGCAAGTGTTCAAGTGTTCAAGTGTGCAAGTGGTGTAGTGGCGGCCATTGTGGGTCCAATGTCCAGGATGTTATGTAGCTGAGGGTGGAGGGGGAGAGGAGGGAGAGAGTTCAGCATCCTTACAGCTTGGTGTATGAAGCTGTTGGTGAGTCTAGTAGTGCGGGGGCTGAGGCTTCTGTACCTCTTCCCAGAGGGCAGTAGATCAAACAGATTGTGAGCGGGGTGACTTGCATCACTCACAATTTTGGTCGCCTTTGGCGGGTGAGGTGGGTGGTGTAAATGTCCTTCAGGGAGGGGAGTGAAGCACCAATGATCCTTCCAGCTGTGTTCACTATGCGCTGCAGGGCTTTCCTGTTGTATTCAGTGCAGCTTCCGCCCCACACAGCGATACAGCTGGAGAGGATGCTCTCAATGGTGCCTCGGTAGAATGTGGTCATGATGGCTGGTGGAGCACTTGCTCGCCTGAGTTTCATAGGAAGTACAGGCGGCGCTTTGAGCTCTCTTAAGCCAGTGATGCAGTGTTGGTGGTCCAGGAGAGGTCTTCGCTGATGTGCACCCCAGGAATTTGGTGCTGCTCGCTCTCTCCACCACAGCACCGTCGATGGTCAGTGGCAGGTGTTGGGTGTGACCTCTCCGGAAGTCAACAACAATCTCTTTGGTCTTGCTGACGTTCAGCAGGAGGTTGTTGTCCCTGCACCACGTGGTCAGATGGTCGACCTCCAACCTGTATTGAGTCTCGTAAGCCCTTGGTGATGAGACCCACCAGAGTTGTGTCGTCAGCAAATTTCACTATGTGATTGTTGCTGTAGGTTGCAGTGCAGTCATCGTCAGCAGGGTGAAGAGCAGCGGACTGAGAGCACGCAGGGGGGGGCCCCTGTGCTCAGTGTGATGCTGCTTGAGGTATTGTTGCCAACACGTACTACTTGGGGCCTCTGACAGAGGAAGTCCAGTAGCCAGTTGCAGAGGTAGGTACTGAGTCCCAGTTTGTCAAGTTTTCAGATGAGTTGTTGTGGTATTATGGTGTTGAATGCAGAACTGAAGTCTATAAACAGCAATCTCACATATGAGTCTCTTTTTTCCAGGTGGGTGAGGGCTGGGTGGAGGGCAGAGCAGATTGCATCCTCTGTAGACCGCTTGGCTCGGTATGCAAACTGGAAGGGGTCCAGGGTGGGGGGGAGAATGGCTTTGATATGTGACATGACAAGCCGCTCAAAGCACTTCATGATGATGGGTGTCAGTGCCACAGGGCGGTAGTCATTGAAGCAGGATGGAGCAGTTTTCTTCGGCACAGGTATGATGGTGGCAGCTTTGAAACATGATGGGGACGATGGCTTGCTTCAGGGAAGTGTTAAAGATGTCTGTGAAGACATCCTTAAGCTCCCAGCGCAGTCCTTCAGCGCCGCGACCTGGGATGTTGTCTGGACCTGTTGCCTTACGGGTGTTGATAGCAGCAAGTGTCCTCTTCACGCTGTCGACAGAGAGGCACAGGGGCTGCTCATGTAGAGGGGGATGGGTCTTCTGTGGGCAGGTGCTGTTTTGTGCTTCAAAGCGAGCAAAGAAGCGGTTCAGGTTGTTGAGCAGAGGGATGTTGCTCTCACAGCTCTGTGGCGCGGGCTTGTAGTCCGTGAGGGCCTGAATGCCCTGCCATAGGCTTTGTGCGTTCCTGCTGTCTTTGAAGTGGGTGGTTATCTTGTGAGTGTATTCCTTTTTTGCTTCCTTGATGCCACGGGACAGGTTGGCTCTCGCTGTTTTCATGCCAGCTTCATCCCCAGCTCTGTAGGCTTTGTCTCTGGCCCTCAGCAGCCTGAGGACATCCCCTGTCAGCCATGGCTTACAGTTAGCCCCAGTGATGATGTCTTTTGTGTGGGTCACATCATCGATGCACTTGGTGATGTAAGAGGTTACAGTGTCTGTATACTCCTCTATGTCTGTCCGGTTGTTGTAAGTGGCTGCCTGCTTAAACATTTCCCAGTCTGTTGTGCCAAATCTAGATTCCAAGATGGCGGCGCGTACACACGCAGCGACCTCTCTCTGTCCCAACCGTACGGTGTTTTGTTCGTTTAAAAAGTGTTTGTCCGAAAGTTTTACGTGTTCGTCTCGTCTTACTACGTCGTATGTGTGTGAACCGCCATTGATGGAAAACATCCGTTGAATTGGTCACTGTACATTTGTTAAAGGAACACCAACCTTTTGGGAACTAAGCTTATTTGGCTTTTAGGCTAGATGGCCATTACAATGACCAATATCTTAAATGAACTAGCTGAATAACACAGGTGACCACTTCTGCATAATTTCATGGAGTGATGAAATGTACACACATTTTTGATCATTTCGGAACTGTGAAATGTAGCATATATGTTTTGTGGTTGTGAACTTATTGCAATATCACCATAACTATTCCACCTGTGTGTGCATAGTTATAATTCTGAAGTGCGAAATAGTTTACGCTACAGCACACATATTTCCATAAAAATAAGCCTGACCCCGATTGATGCATTTAAAAGTTAAAATATACAAACAATTTCATGTCCTCCTATTTCATGTCAAAATGACTGCTGTGGGGGCGGTGGTAGCGTAGTGGAGCTGGGCTAGCATGCAGTAGTAGTGTAGTGGCTAAGGAGCTGGGCTAGCATGCAGTAGTAGTGTAGTGGCTAAGGAGTTGGGCTAGCATGCAGTAGTAGTGTAGTGGCTAAGGAGCTGGGCTAGCATGCAGTAGACTGAAAAGTTGTGGGTTCAATTCCCAGATTCCACAGTTGTGCCCCTTAAAGGTTGTATCAGCGATTTCAGGCCCAAAAAAGGGCCAAACATAATCACATGATCACATTCATCTAATAACATTCATCAAACATGATCACATTCATCTAATCTTTCCTAACGATCCGCTAGCTGTCTGCCTCATAAGCAGGCCGTCAAAAAAACGTGTCTCTGTAGGCACCCTAGGCTCCGAGATCTGTACACAAAAACAATTGCTACCAACAAAGCAAAATAAAGTGTTTCAACCAATAACCGACGAGATGCGCATTTAGGAGAGTTTTAATTGCACGGGAGGGAGGGGGAGGGAGTAGCGAGCTAGCTCTCTGTTTTGTTTAAACATCAACAGAAGTGACGTATACCCGCTATCGCTGATACAACCTTTAAGCAAGGCACTTAACCCCAAGTTGCTCCAGGGACAATGTAGTCCATTGTAATGTAATTGAAATGTAAATCACTTTGGATTAAAAGTGTCTGCTAAATGAATAAATGTAAATGTAATAGACCCTAACCAGCATATGTGTGTGGCTCTAACAGTGTGTGTGTGTGTGTGTGTATGTGTGTTATTCTAACAGCACCTGCAGTGGAGGGCATTGGACCTGCACTGGAGAGTCGTGCCCAGGACGGTGCCAGGTGTTTGGTAACGGTCACTACCAGACCTTTGACTCCAGGTGGTTCAGCTTCGATGGGAACTGCCAGTACACCCTGCTGGAGGTGAGATCAGGCACTGACCTCTAATCTACAGTAAATGACCTTCTTCACTTTGGCCTGGAGGTTATATCAGGCAGTGACCTCTAATCTAAATGACCTTCCATCGGCTAATGATAAGAACTGCTGCGTGATTGTATCATCTGCTATACGTCTGGGCTGACTTCTCCTGCTGTTAGTTACCCAGGATGACAGTGGGAGTGTTGGTGTGTTTTATTGTTGTTGCTATAAGAGTTGGTGTGCTTTATAGTTGTGGCTATAAGTGTTGGTGTGTTTTATTGTTGATGTGAGTGTTGGTGTGTTTTATAGTTGCTATGAGTTTTGGTGTGTTTTATTGTGGCCATAAGTGTTGGTGTGCTTTATAGTTGTCCTGAGTATGTGTATGAGTTGTCCTGCTGTTTGTTACAGGATGGCTGTGGGAGGGGCAATGGGCAGTTTGCTGTCAGAGTGGAGAGCATTCCCTGCTGTGATGAAGAGCTGACCTGCTCCCGCACCATCACTCTGGACCTGCTGGTACACACACACATACACACACACACACACACACACACACACTTTCTCTTTCTCTTACACACAATCAAATGCACTTACACAATAACATGTCATCACAACATACACACATTATCCTACCCCCCCCCCCCCTCTCTCTCTGTTGTGTGTTCAGGATGAGGTGTCGCTGGTGCTGGAGGACATGTCTGTGTCCTCCAGGTCCTCCAACACAGGGGGAGAGATGCTGTACTCCGTCCACACAGTGGGGCTCTACATCGTGGTGTCCGTACCGCGCCCAGGCCTCACACTCATCTGGGACAAACACACACGCCTAACCGTGCTGCTGGAGGCAAGGTTGAGGGTATGTACACACACACACACACACACACAGTAACTCACATACACACTCACCCATTAACACACACGTACACCACACAGGTCATCATGCTTGGAGGTATGTTTGAGGGCACACACTCACGTACACACAAGCAAACTGAGCAGTATGAATAAACACATTGCTACACTTTCTTTAGGGTCAAGTGTGTGGCCTGTGTGGGAACTTTGACTCAGCGAGGCCAACGACCTGATGAGTAGCGGCTCGTTGCTGGCGTCCAGTGCACTGGAGTTTGGGAACAGCTGGAAGACGGGCACGCCACCCTGTTCCGACGTGACGACCGAGACCTTCCCCTGCCAACGCCACTCCTACTGCTCCAACTGGGCCGAGAGACGCTGCATGATCATAACTGGAGACACCTTCAAGGAGTGCCACTTAAAGGTAAACACAGAATGAATGCCTTAGCTTAGCATTAGCATGCTAGTTCTGGTGTCACTTCAAGGTAAACATAGAATGAATGCCTTAGCATAGCATTAGCATGCTAGTTCTGCCTTCATATGAGCTATCTTAAGGTTAGAACAGAATGAATGCCATAGCTTAGCATTAGCATACTTGTTCTTGCTTTAGGCCTACATGAGACACCTAAAGGTAAACACAGAGTGAGTACCATAGATAAGCATAGCATTAGTATGTTAATTTTGCCTTCTTAAAAGCCATCTCACAATGACCCTGATGCCTGGAACTGGCTAACCATTGCACAACATAGTATAGCATGCCATAGTATTGTCAAGCACAGGATAGACAAGTATAGGATAGCCTAGCTTAGAAGATTGTTAGTATGCTAGTTTCTGGCACAACCTAAATGATCTGCAACAACACCTTAAAGGAACACGCCACCCAATGTCAGTAGTAATATATGTTCTTACCTTAACGAATTGAGTCATACCTCTCCCGTGTCGGTATGTGCACTCAAACGCTCTGGTGTGCGGCGCGAATGTGTTAGCATGTTGCTATGCTAGAGGGCTCAGACATAGCCATAGAGGGAGGAAGATGGCAGTAGTCAAAAACATCCACGTTTTCCCTACTTAAATACAGTTGCACGAGTAGTTGATAAAAATGTGTAAGGTCACACAAAAACATAAAACATGGCGATTTTCCAAGCGAATATACAGGAGAACTACAA
Organism: Alosa alosa; assembly: GCF_017589495.1. Taxonomy (NCBI): domain Eukaryota; kingdom Metazoa; phylum Chordata; class Actinopteri; order Clupeiformes; family Clupeidae; genus Alosa; species Alosa alosa. The sequence goes on along the minus strand of NC_063205.1, from coordinate 30,114,206 downwards.
CGTGTGGCGCAATAGCACTTGGGAGTACTTCGACCTAGCGTAGTAATATTAACTAGAAAAGCATTTCCTGAAGGAAATACAGTGCATGAAAATGCAAAAATATGATGTAAAATATCATACAGAGTAAAAACAAACTATATTGGTTGCTAGGTAGATGAGGTTTAATATAGTTGGAATGACTGAACAGTTAAATAGGTGGATAGTTTAAATGGTTAAATTATTTAGGTAGATAGTTGACAATAACTGACAGTTGGAATGGCTCTAATGTTTTAGTTAATGTAGTTAATTTAGCTAATGTTTTCTAGCAGTTTTTAAAAAATGTTAATAATGCTAATACTGTTACCTATGCTAACAATGCTAACTATGTGACTTAGCTAACTTAGCTATTCATTTTTTAGCAGTTATGCTAACAATGTTAACTATGCTAACCATGTTACTTAGCTAACTTAGCTAATGTTTTCTAATAGTTTTGATAAAAATGCTAACTATGCTAACTAAAATGCTAACTATGCTAACCATGTGACTTAGCTAACTTTGCTTATCATTTGTAGTAGTTATGCTAACTATGTTAACTAGCATACTAACAATGCTAAAATGTTAACTATGCTACCCATGTGACTTAGCTAACCTAGCTAAGCATTTTTAGTAGTTATGCTAGCTATGCTAACTAGAATGCTAACTATGCTAACCATGTGACTTAGCTAACCTAGCTAATTATTTTTAGCAGTTATGCTAACTATGCTAACTAGCAGTTCTGTTAAAATGTTAACTATGCTAACAATGTTAATGATGCTAACTAGCTAACTGAGTGAGGACTTTTACTTTGAAACAGTTGAAGGCAGATGATACAGTTGATGGGAGTCATAGTTGACAAACAGTTACAGTAACAGTTGAACAGTTAAAAAGTTGGATAGTTTAAAGGGACTTTTATTTTGAAACAGTTGTGGGCACAGGAAGCAGTTGAACAGGATCTGCAGTCTTAATACAGCCATATAGAGCTGCACAGTCCCGCCCACAGCCAAAATGCGGTTAGGTGCCGGATGTAAGATTCCCATTCATTTGTCCCATTGACGTTTGGAAAAATCCGTATCTAAAGAGTTTTACAGCATGTCTTAGGCTAACCAGCTACAGCATAACTCATAAGCATACAACATATCATTTTGAGTGAAAAAACAAAGAGAAAATCCAAACTAGACTGCATTTCCGGCGGGAACTGCGAAAGTGTGCTTACCCTGGTCCGGTCACCAACGTGAGCAGACAGTGGCATACGCTATGCTGAACCTGGCTTGATCCAGGCATTGTAACAGTGCCTTTCAGTGTTGGAGCAGTAGCAATATCTCAAAAGCTCTAGGAGAGGGCTATTCAACTATTGGCTTGCGGGTTGAATGCGCTTCGTTGGATTTTACCTTTGGTCTGCCTTCGAATTTAGCTTCTATGACTGAGATCAAATCAATAAAATAAAATGACAGCAGTGATTGGCTGCAAAATAAATAATGTCACGCTGCGTCTTGCCTCTCAAACTGGACTATCAGGTAACCTACAGAGGAATTGAAATTATGAAATATGACCAAGGCATTAAAAAAGCTGCTTGTTTGTCAGGATACTTTTTTTCACTGATTTATTTAAAAAAATATGAGCTATGAGTGTGAATGTTATATATTCCATCCGACAAATTATGTTTTACTGGTTTATTTGACAAATAATCTATATGGATTTGCTCTATAAAGACCTTATGTCTGTTTGGGATTGTTTTGTGAGCCTGGGGTTGTTTTGAGAGCCTATTGATGTAGCCTATCTCAGAATAAAGGAATACTTCATATTACTCTAAACCACCGTCTGTAAATCAACTGTATACTACTGTCTACATTGCACTATATTTCTTGACCTGTCTCTGTATGTTTCATCACCTTTCTATACTTTGCCTCACATTGCAACACAGCTCAGATCTTTGGTTGCTATGAAGGCCAGTCTTTCTAAATGGATGGTTGCTATGGCCAAAGGCCAGTTCTATCTCTGCCGTTGTCAAGCGGGCATATCGTAGAATTCTGATTAACCTTATCTTCTTTAAAACATCTGTATTTTACTTAGCCCACTTCCATACAGTGGGTCCCATTAAGAAGTGGCCACTTCATTCGCGCTTACCGCACACAGCAGCATTATTAAATGAATCTGTCACCATATGCCTATGCTTACGTTTGCAAAGAAAACATTTTAATTTGATTCACATGAAACGTTACATTTCATGTACATGTTGACAATGAGTAGGCTAGTTTTGGTTGTTGGTGGTGTTATTGCATCCCTTAGTTATGCCTACAATGCAAGTTCCCTCGCGATTGGAAGCTCCTGTAGACAATAGTAGACGCATTTCAAAACATTGCGTTAGGAGTCCTTGCCACATCTTTTAAGCTGTCACAGACTTAGGTGCTACTTTTAGGGCTAAAGTGCTTCGTGAATTACTGTTAGTAAAAAAAATAGCAGTCCTAAAGTTACAAGTGACGAAGTTACGAGTGCAAGCATCTCATAACAAATGACCATGGCATTACGCTAAACAACATAAATCCCAATTAGCAACATACATCTCCTCCCTATAGCTAGCCACACAAGAAATTAATGATACTAAATATTTGCTTAGCATGCTTCTCCCATAGCTTCTCCACTTAGCATTCTAATAACAGAAGGGGCACATTTATGTTGACCACTACAACATGACTCATTATGTCTGTAACGTTAACTGTATAAAACACTTACTTTCATAAAGGACAGCACATACACAGGGAAACCGATATTTTAGGTTCTTGGCCACAAACTCAAAACGTGTCTCTCTGAAGCCCTGTTCTAGAATCTTTGCTCTGAATGCTGTGTTGCTAGGCAACATCAAATAAACGAAATCAGAGCCATATAAAGGTTACCTTTATATGGCTCTGAACAAAATGATAGTCTTGAGTATTAAATGTGTACGTGTGCTTCCGAATGGATGTGTGTGGTTTGCAATTAGAATAAATAATTTCCAATGATTTCCCATGATAAATTACATAATATTTGCACCTTCCTTACTTGTGAATCTCACACCGTATTTCAAGTAGGCTACACTAGTGAAATGTAATACAACGTTGCCACCTAGCGTCCAGATGTAGGCTATTTAACATTAACGTGACATTGCTTGTTTATTCTTTGTCAACTCCA
>NC_063205.1:30059232-30110523 GCF_017589495.1 Alosa alosa | reverse complement strand
TAAATTATTTGCTTGGTAGATAAGGTTTAATATAGTTGGAATGACTGAACAGTTAAATAGGTTGATAATTGAAATGGTTAAATTATTTAGGCAGATAGTTGACTTATAACTAACAGTTGGAATGGCTCCAATGTTTGCTACAAGCAGTTATGCTAACTATGTTAACAAGATAATAATGCTAACTAAGTTACTATGCTAACTAGCATGTAAACAATGTTAAAATGTTAACTATGCTAACCATATGACTTAGCCAACCTAGCTAATCATTTTATTAGTTATCTTAACTATCTAACTAGCATGCTAACATGCTAATTATGCTAACCATGTGACTTAGCTAACTTCGCTAATCATTTTAACAGTTATGCTAACTATGCTAACTAGCATGCTAATGTGCTAGCATGCTAACTATATTAAATCCATGTTACTTAGCTAACTTTTAGCTAATAATTTTAGCAGTTTCATGCACTGTTCAGGAAATGCTTTTCTAGTTATTATTATTATTCTTCCAGGCCCTAATTTGGCTTGAACCCTTATCGAGAGAAACTTGGTTCAAACTTTGATGCAGTAGCTCTTGGAACCAAATTTTCGTTCTCTGACTTTTCATATTTCTAACGACTTTCATTTTTTGAGATATTAAATAAAAACTAAACTTAAAATCTCCATAGACTTAACATTAGCTTTATGACATCATAATAGGCTATTAAGGAATTAGAATGCAATCAACTGCACCTGTGTTTTCTCACTGACTGCCTGCAGCAACTTGAATGGAACCCTTCCTGTGTGTCCCTCTCCATTCAACTGAATAGCTCACTTCTCATCCCAACTTTCACTTTTTTCTTTCACTTTCTCTCACTTTTCTATCTATCTATCTATTTCTCCCAATTTCAATAACTTTTAACTATTCTTACTTTTTTTTTTTACTATTTACACACATTTTATAGCATGGTAACCACTATAATGACCCTAGCAACAGCTTAGCAACCACCTTAAATATCCTAGCAACAACCTAGCAACCACTTTTATAGCATAGCAACCATTATAATTACCCTAGCAACAACCTAGCAACCACTTTTATAGCATAGCAAACCACTATCATTATCCTAGCAACCACCTTTTAAATACCCAATCCCAATCCTCCCCACCTTTTTTTATGCAGCCCTTGCCAATTTAATCTACTAAACCCTCTTCTACTGCACTTTTACCCCCATTAATGCACAAATAGGCTGACACCAGACATAATTTCACTGCATTTCTTACTTCCAGTAACTATATGCATGTGACAATAAACTTCCTTGTACCCTAGCAACCACTACAATTACCCTAGCAACAACCTAGCAACCACTTTTATAGCATAGCAACCACTTTCATTATCCAAGCAACAGCCTAGCAACCACCTTAAATACCCTAGCAACAACCTAGCAACCACTTTTATAGCATAGCAACCACTAAAATTACCCTAGCAACAGCCTAGCAACTACCTTAAGTACCCTAGCAACAACCTAGCAACCACTTTTATAGCATAGCAACCACTATAATTACCCTAGCAACAGCATAGCAACCACTTTTATAGCAAAGCAACCACTATCATTATCCTAGCAACAGCATAGCAACCACCTTAAATAATAATAATAATAATAAGCTTTATTTGTATAGCACCTTTCATACACAGAATGCAGCTCAAAGTGCTTTACATTTGAAGCATGTAACACAATGATAGTCAGTCAGTCATTATCAATCACTTTTCTTTGCGTTTTATGATCTACTCAGCAACATATCAAAAATATAGAAAATGACGTCATAAGACTGGCAGCCTTAACCCTCTTACCCCCACAAGCACACCATATGGCAACTGTGGCAAGGGAAAAACTCCCATATTCCAGGAAGAAACCTTGAGCAGAACCTGACTTAATAGGGGAGCCCATCTACTTCTGGCTGGCTAAGCCTCCAATAGTAGCAGATGTAGAATAATCTGAAAATGTAGTCTACAGGATAAGATGAGTTAACTAAAAGCTTTCCTGTACAGGTATGTTTTCAGATCTTTTTAAAATATTTACTGAACTTCGCCTGCTTGATGTACAGAGGCAGGGTGTTCCATAGTTTGGGGCATAATGGATAAACGCAGCTTCTCCACTTTGTTTGTGGAGCACTTTGGGTGCGATTAAAAGATTAGAATTGGATGATCTAAGTTTCCTTTGTGGTTGATAAGATATTAAAAGCTCAGAGATATATGAAGGTGCTATGCCATTCAGAGCTTTGTAAGTAATTAACATAACCTTAAAATCAATTCTATAGGAAATAGGGAGCCAGTGCAGTTCAGCCAACACAGGGTGATGTGTCTCTCTTCTTGGTCTTAGTTAAAAGTCTAGCCGCAGAGTTCTGTATGAGTGCCAATTTCTTTAGATGTTTTTGGGAAGACCAGTGAAAAGTGCATTGCAGTAGTCTAACCTGCTAGTGATAAAGGCGTGAATTAGTTTTTCTGCATCTTGTTGAGTTAAAAGGGCCGACTTTGGCAATGTTTCTCAAGTGGAAATAGGCTGTCTGAGTAACTTTACTGATATGGGGCTTAAACTTAACTCTGCATCTAAGATGACACCGAGGCTTGTTACTTTTGGTTTAACCTGGTGTGCCAAGTTCCCAGATTACTAAGAATAATATCTCTTTAGTTTTGGTCCAACCAGAAGTACCTCTGTTTTGTCATCATTTAGTTTCAAAAAAGTTTTTGCTCATCCACTGATTAATGGAGGTTAGGCATGCAGTGAGGGAGCAAAGGCCATCTGGGTTAGTTGGCTCCACAGAAATATACAATTGGGTATCATCTGCGTAGCTGTGGAAGTTTACATTATGCTGACTTATGACGTTTCCCAATGGAAGCATATATAGAGAAAAATAGCAGGGGACCAAGGCAGCTCCCCTGGGCCACACCAAAAGGCAAGTCATGTTTTTCAGATACATGATCTCCTAGACTGAAATAAAAAATCTCTGCCAGTAATGTAGGTTTGAAACCAGTTTAGAGCATTATCAGAGAGACCCACCCACTTCAAGAAGACGGTGAATTAGGATGCTATGATCAATGGTGTCAAATGCCGCACTCAAATCCAGAAGAATAAGAATTGAGACTTTGTTTGAGTCAGTAGCTAGTCTGAGATCATTGACTATTTTTACTAGAGCCGTTTCTGTGCTGTGATTTGATCTAAAACCTGATTGGAATTTTTCAAGGATACTGTTTTCATGGAGGAAGGCATTTAACTGATTACAAACAACTTTTTCAAGTACTTTGCTCAAAAAACGATAGATTTGATATAGGCCTGTAGTTGCTCAGATTGGTATGGTCAAGATTTGACTTTTAAGTAAAGGTTTCACAACAGTGGTTTTAAAAGCAGTTGGAAATATACCTGTTTCTAATGAGGTATTTATTACCTTGAGAAAAAAGGGAGCTAAGCTATCATATACTTTTTGAGGAATGTAGTAGGGATTGGATCTAAAACACATGTTGAGGAGCCTGTTTGAGTTATAATTTTACTAAGCTCAGATTGAGTAATAGTGCTAAAGGACCTTAATTTTGGGGGCTGTTTTTGGGTGTACTATCAAACATATTACTTGTGTTACCTAGCCTACCTACCTATAGAAATGACTTTGTTTTTGAAGAAGTCTGCAAATTCTTCGCATCTTAGAGAGGATGCCTGACTGAGTGTATCAAAGGTGTTTTGATGCAATAGCCTATCAATGGTAGAGAACAACACCCTAGAGTTTCCACTGTTTTCAGCAATTACCTTAGAGAAGTGGTTCCTCCCTCTCATTCCGAATAGCTCTATTATAATTTGCTATTTTTCTTTTTAGAATGGCACGGTGAACCTGTAACTTAGTTTTTCTCCATGTTCGCCAGCTTTTCTACATGATCTTTTTAGATCATGGATATTTTCGTTCATCCAAGGTGTCAGTTTGTTACAGGGGCTTTTTTTTTAGTCTTTAAGGGTGCCACTCTGTCAAAGCAGAGCCTAATTCCGACATTGAGAGCCTCTACCATTTGATCAATGGGATGATGTAAAAATATCTAAATTTATGGAGTCTATAAGAGCTATGAACTGCTGTTCTGCTCTAATGTTCAAGAGTCGCGATTTGATTGCAATTTCAGGATGTATTTTTGGAGAATGTAGTACTATATTAAAAGATACACAATGATGATCAGACATATTTATATCATTTACTGATAAGTCTGTGACTTCTATCCCTGTAGAAATGACTAGATCGAGGGTGTTGCCAAGGTTGTGGGGTGGGTCCTGTAACATGCTGCTTTAGCTCTAAACTGTCCAACACATTAAGGAACTTACTGGCTTTAGCATCAGTTGTCTTATTGACATGAATATTGAAGTCGCCATTTACAATTATCCCATCATAGCTAGTGATGATGAGCGACATAAGTTCAGAAAACTGGTCGAGAAAGCCAGTCCATAGTTTAGAGGGCGGTATAAGGTTAATAGAAGTACAGCTGGGTCAGTCTTCAGAGGAGGGCAATATACTCAAAGGAAGCGACTGGCCAAAGTTGACTCTAGTGCAACTATATTTGTTTGAGAGAATGGAGGCAATTCCACCACCTCGCGTTTGCCTTGTCTAATTGAGTGGAAGAAATTATAATTTGGGGACAAGTCTCAACAAGAACAGCTTCTGTCTGAAGTCAGCCAGGTTTCAACAAGAAACAGAAAATCCAATTTTTTTCACTAATAAAATCATTGATTGCAAAGGTTTTGGTAGTAAGTGCACCTATATTTAGTAAACCCATGTTAGCTGAAAATGCCTCTGGCTTTTGAGGGAATATGCTGAGGTATGGAAAGAATATTTGTTAGGTTTCTAGTTTTAAATTTGTCTTTTCTTTTACTATAATGTTGGGTAGAAATCAACGTTGGAATAGAACTATAAGCATAAGTCATGCTATTGCATGACGCAGCTTGATCTATGGTAGTAGTATTGTATGTTACCCTGCAGAAAACATTCTCAGACCCATCCACATGTATAATGCCATTCGAATCAATACCTGGGGGGCGTGAATCTGTAATATTTTCTACAGAATGTCAATGCCTCAGTCAAATAGCCTAGCAACAACCTAGCAACCACTTTAATAGCATAGCAACCACTATAATTACCCTAGCAACAGCCTAGCAACCACCTTAAGTACCCTAGCAACAACCTAACAACCAATTTTATAGCATAGCAACCACTATAATTACCCTAGCAACAGTCTAGCAACCACTATAATTTCCCTAGCAACAGCCTAGCAACCACCTTAAGTACCCTAGCAACAACCTAGCAACCACTTTTATAGCATAGCAACAACTATAATTACCCTAGCAACAGTCTAGCAACCACTTTATAGCATAGCAACCACTATAAATACCCTAGCAACCAACCCAGCAACAACTTTGCATGCACTATATTTCCTTCAGGAAATGCTTTTCTAGTTACAGTGCATGAAAATGCACTGTACTGTTATTCCAAGGCAATTTATTATTACAGTGCATGAAAATGCACTGTACTGTTATTCCAAGGCTTTTTTCTTCTTCTTCTTATTCTTCTTCTTCTAACGCAGTTAATGCAGCTTAAACCGCTTAACGAGAAACTTCATTCAAACTATGTTACGAGGTCTTACTTAGGACATGGGTGCTATGTATTTTTCAGCTTTGTAACTTTTATACTTTTTAAACTATTAATTAAAAACTGTTCAAAAATTTCCCCATAGACTTAACATGGGCTGATGACATCACAATAGAGCCTTAAGCAATTAGAATCCTATGGCAGGTGTTCGGGCCACCTGTCCCAACTGCCATTCTCAGGCTTTAAGCATACAAACTGGCCCTATTAAGACTACACACCCTATTCAACTGCTTCCTCTGCCAAAAACTGTTTTCAGAATAAAAGTCCCTCACTACAGTATTTCACTGTTAAACAATTTAACCCTTTAAACTACTGAACCTTTTAACTGTTCAGCCATTGTAACTGTTACTTGTCATCAACTATGACTCCTACCCACTGGAGCTAGTTAGCTAAGTTAGCTAAGTCACATGGTTAAGATAGTTAGCGATGCTAAGATGCTAGTTACCATTTTTAGCAAAACTGCTTAAAATGATTTAAGTTAGCTAAGTCACATGGTTAAGATAGTTAGCATGCTAACATGTTAAGATTAGCTACAAGATTTTTTAAAAAACTGCTTAAAAATGATTAGCTAAGTTAATTAAGTCACATGGTTACATAGTTAGCATGCTAAGATGCTAGTTACCATTTTTAGCAAAACTGCTTAAAATGATTAGCTAAGTTAGCTAAGTCACATGGTTAAGATAGTTAGCATGCTAACATGTTAGCATATCTTTATTAAGATTTTTAAGAAAACTGCTAAAAAAATGATTAGCTAAGTTAGCTAAGTCACATGGTCCAGATAGTTAAGATTGTTAACATTGTTAGCATTGTTAAGAAAACTGCTAAAAATGATTAGCTAAGTTAGCTAAGTAACATGGTTAAGATAATTTTAACATGTTAACATGTTCGTTAGCATAGTTAAGATACCTACTATAAATGATTAGCTAGGTTAGCTAAGTCACATGGTTAACATAGTGCTAGTTAGCATAGCTACTAAAAATGAAAACATTAGCTAAGTTAATCTGTTAAGTAATCTTGTAAACATTATTATCTTTGATAACATAGTTAGCATAACTGCTAGCAAACATTAGAGCCATTCCAACTGTTAGTTATCACAATTATCTACCTAAATAATTTAACCATTTAAATGATCCACCTATTTTAACTCAATCGCTCAATCATTCCAACTATATTAAACCTTATCTACCAAGCAAATCATTTAACTATATAAACTATCCACCTATTTAACTGTTCAGTCATTCCAACTATATTAAACCTCATCTACCTAGCAACCAATAAAGTTTGTTTTTACTCTGTATGATATTTTACATCATATTCTTTGCAATTTCATGCACTGTATTTCCTTCAGGAAATGCTTTTCTAGTTTTTAATTAATAGTTTAAAAGTATAAAAGTTACAAAGATGAGTTTCTACGTTACACGGTTGAAGCTGCATTAAACGCGTTACAAGAAGAAGAAGAACTAGAAAAGCATTTCCTGAAGGAAATACAGTGCATGAAAATGTAAAAAATATGATGAGTTCATATGGTTAAATATATTTGTTTAGGTAGATGAGGTTTAATATAGTTGGAATGACTGAACAGTTAAATAGGTGGATAATTGAAATGGTTAAATTATTTAGGTAGATAGTTGATGATAACTAACAGTTGGAATGGCTCAATGTTTGCTAGCAGTTATGCTAACTATGTTAACAAAGATAATAATGTTAACCAAGTTACTATGCTAACTAGCATGTAAACAATGTTAACATGCTAACTATGCTAACCATGTGACTTATCTAACCTAGCTAATCATTTTTTATTAGTTATGCTAACTAGCATGCTAACTTTGCTAACCATGTTACTTAGCTAACCTAGCTAATATTTTTTAGCAGTTATGCTAACTATGTTAACTAGCATGTTAACATTTTTGCAGTTAAGTATGTTAACTAGCATGTTAACACCATCTTAACCATGTTACTTAGCTAACTTAGCTAATAATTTTAGCAGTTTTGCTAAAAATGCTAACAATGCTAACTATGCTAACCATGTTACTTAGCTAACTTACCTAATCATTTTTAGCAGTTTTGCTAATAATGCTAACAAGCCTAGGAAGAACAGTACAGTGTATTTCCATGCACTGTAATAAGAAGCCTAGGAAGAACAGTACAGTGCATTTTCATGCACTGTAATAAGAAGCCTAGGAAGAACAGTACTGTAATTAACACCTAATTGTAGATCCTATCCACCACAGAGTTCATGCTGGATCGACCCCTCAGCCTCCCCCTCCCCCTCCGAGGCACACACACAGTCATCCGTAAATAGAGACAACCTGCCCTGCTGGCATTAGTTTGAGCTGACTTAGCAAAGTAGCAGGTAGTGGTAAATTAGATTGTGAACAATCATGGTTATAACCAGTGTTGGGCAAGTTACTTTAAAATCGTAATGTATTATGTATTACTAATGTCATTTCAAAGTAATTTGTTACATTATAATATTACTGTATCTGAATTGTAAGGCATTACACTACTATTGCATTACTTTTAAGTTACTTTCACCAAAATATCTAGAAATATATATTTGGCATTATAAATGCAGTTTATTACGCTCAATGCAGCTCATTGCTCTTCCAATGGAGGGAAATGTGGCATAGCATAATGACTGAGCTAGGAATGCAATAGGAGCAGTGCTCATGATGCAATACAAGGAACAATCATAGTCAGAATTTTGTTAAAAACCGACAAAAGGTCAAAGTCTGGTAAATTGTGATAGAAATACTGTAACTTTAAGGCCTAGGCCTTCTCATTAAAATCAACAGAGAGCCTAAATCAAAGCTTACATAAAGAAATGTCAAGATGGTGGCCAGCTGGCCATTTCGGTGCCCTAAGTGAGTGGCTTTGAGTGAGTGACATTTAAATGATAACTCAAACACCTAAAGTAAAATAAAAAGGCTTATAATTTAAGACCATTACTGTGTGTTTTTAAACATTAATTTCTGAAGAAATGCTGTTTTACTTATAAATGGTGCACTGTCACTTCAACAACATTTATCTTTACGTTCTCATAATGCCCTTTTGCCAGCTCTTGTTTATTTGAGTTACATTGATAGCACAATATTAACAATAATATGCACAATGTTAAGTTGTTATAAGCAGCTTTCATTGCTTTGGAAATGGAAGTGTGCAATGACATGTTGCTTCAGATTTCTTTTTGCAATTAAAAGTGAATTATGTGCCTGGTAGCCACCTAGCTATCTAAATGGAATGCGTTTCAGTCGACTCAGCATATCATGTGCTTCATGAAATACTTGGAAAACGAATTATTGAAGACCCACCAATTCCATTCTAGTACTACGTGGTGGAGATTGAGAGAACCCAAAAAGTATCAAACTTGCATGTAACATGGTGTTAGTGTGTTTTGACATTGTAAATGTTATTGAGTGAAACGGCATTTGCAGTAAAGCTACTTTTTTTATTGGCTATATTTGGGTGCCCCCTCTGTCCTTTGGTGCCCTACGCAAAGTGCATGATGCGCGTGGTGGAAGCGGTGGCATTGCCATGCTACACAATCTTTTTCTGCATTTCTATCCCTTTATTCTCTTTAATTCAAGTTCACAGCACAAAGCTGACATGCACTACTAAGAGCATAGTTTGTGTTTTAACAAGAATAAAAAAGATTAGCATGGCACCACTTTAGATGTTTCATTAAACTACTTGTGCTATTTCGCGAGGCATAGATCTTTCGGTTTCGCACACAAAGTGCACTTACTTAACTATTATGTTCTTCATATCCTTGTCTCTGACAAGCTGAAAATAATGAGCGTAGGCTTATGTCTATCCAGCAAATAATCCAACTTCGAGTCTGCTGCAGCCACAGTCATCTTCAACTAGTATCAGGAGATAACGTTCTACTATTATGCACTATTTTTTCTTCTCTGTTGTTCTCGCGGTGGTGTTTGCAAATATGTATCAAAAAAAAAAAAACACCACTTAATTTCCGGTTAAAATGCATTGTAACGCGCGTTACTGAAGTTTGTACCGAGTAAAATATTACCCAATTTTTTTTAGTAATGCCTTACATTACCGCGTTACTGCAAACAGCAATATATTACAGTAATTACATTACTTTTGTAACGCATTACTCCCAACACTGGTTATAACATGCATTGTGAAGGGTTGTGATAACAAGCAGAAGTATTATAGTGATTTCATGGTGGATAGGATCTACAATTAGGTGTTAATTAATATTACTATGCTAGGTCGAAGTACTCCCAAGTGCTATTGTGCCAGTCATTGTAGTTCTCCTGTTTATTCGCTTGGAAAATCGCCACGTTTCATGTTGTGTGACCTTACACATTTTTATCAACTACTCGTGCAACTGTATTTAAGTAGGGAAAACGTGGATGTTTTTGATTACTGCTATCTTTCTCCCTCTATGGCTACGTCTGAGCCCGCTTGCATAGCAACATGCTAGCACATTCGCGCACCAGAGTGTTTGAGTGCACGTACCGACACGGGAGAGGTATGACTCAACTCGTGAAAGTTAAGGTAAGAACATATATTACTACTGACATTGGGTGGCGTGTTCCTTTAAAACTTTACCTGCTGCATAAAGATGTGATAGATCAGTTCACATGAAGTCTCTCTGCTGATTTAGGCATCTGCATCCGAATCTGCATAAGATGTTCACACACCCTCAGGTTAATGACAATGCATGCGTATACAAATATCAGAGACTATAACAATACATCATCTACGTATACAAGCCTCTGATCTCTATGGGCCCTATCATGACAGTCAAAAGCGCATTGTCATTCGTCTAAAGCTTATTCAAATTTAGTAGGATGTGTCCAGTCCACATTGGGAGGGTTTTCATTATCTGTTGAGCGCATGGCGCAACAAGATGTTCCTAGGTTTTTTAATCTGTCATGGGTGTGTTTGGGGCGTATAACATCATTTAAACCAATGAGAATGACATCTGTCATTCCCTTTAACGACGCGAAGCGCGATGTCAAATAAATGCATTTATATTTTGACATTCAACAGCACATTTGAAGGAGGCTACTTGCGAGACCGTATGGATAAGTCATTCCACTAAACCATGCTTTACTAAAACCTAGCATAGCCTTCACGCATTTGCACTCTTGACTGACAATGGGTTACCATCGAAAACATAGGCTGGAAAAAGCAACACTTACCCTAATATTGCTCAAATGATTATCCTGCAGAGGAGTTGCTTATATCTCGTGACAGTGCGTCTTCAGCTGTGCTCCATACATGTCTCTCGCCTCTCCCCAAATCATTTTTAACCGTCATTACCAATTTGACTGGACTGGAGTGTGTTACAGAATGGAAAGGACTTAGAGGAGGTCACACAGTGCACAACTGACTACTTGAACTTCTGCATGGACTTTGTTGTTCCCACCAGAACTGTACGCTGCTTTCCCAACAACAAGCCTTGGATAACCAGCAATTTCAAGACCCTTTTAACAGGAAAAAGATGGCGTTCAGAGAGGGGGACATGGCAGAGCTGAGGTGCGTGCAAGGGGAACTCAAATTCAAGCTGAAGGAGGCTACGGAGGACTACAGAAGGAAGGTGGAACAGAAGTTGCAGGAAAACAACTTGAAGGAGACATGGGACTGCATGAAGGTTATCACTGGCCTGAAGAAGAACAGCAGCTCTGTGGAGGGGGACCTGGACAGGGCGAACCAGTTGAACCACTTCTACAACAGGTTTGACTGCCCTGCTCCAGCTCCAATGGCGGTGGTCTGTCCACCATCCGTCCACCTGTCGCTCTTACATCACATGTGATGAAGACAATGGAGTGACTGGTCTTAGGTATGCTCAGACCCCAGGTACGCCATGCACTAGACCCGTTACAGTTTGCATACCAGGAGAAAGTGGGCATGGACGATGCCATCACTTATCTTCTACACAGGACACATTCCCACCTAGACAAGGGGAAAAATGCTGTGAGAATCATGTTCTTTGATTTCTCAAGTGCTTTTAACACCATCCAACCCCTCAGATTGGGAGACAAGCTCTTGCAGATGGGTGTGGACGCTCACCTGGTAACCTGGATTACAGATTACCTGACCGAGCGACCACAGTTCATCAGACTGAAGAACTGTCTCTCTGACACTGTGATCAGCAGCACCGGAGCGCCACAGGGAACTGTGCTCTCTCCAGTCCTGTTCACCCTGTGCACATCTGACTTCTGCTACAACACCGAGTCATGCCACATGCAGAAGTTTTCTGATGATACTGCAATTGTGGGGTGTATCAGGAACGGGCAGGAGGAGGAGTACAGGAGCCTGGTGGAGGACTTTGTGCAATGGTGCAAACTCAATCATCTTCAACTCAACACTTCAAAGACCAAGGAGATGGTGGTGGATTTCCGCAGGTCTAAGCCCACTCTGCTACCAGTCCACATTGATGGGGTCAATGTGGAGGTGGTAAGCACCTACAAGTATCTGGGTCTCCACCTGGACAATAAACTGGACTGGTCAGCCAACACTGATGCACTCTACAAGAAAGGGCAGAGCAGGCTGTACTTCCTGAGGAGGCTGCGGTCCTTCAATGTGTGCAGCAAGCTCCTCAGGACGTTCTACCAGTCTGTTGTTGCCAGCGTCCTCTTCTATGCAGTAGTATGCTGGGGAGGAAGCACAAGGAAAAAGGATGCGGGGCGAATTGACAGGCTGGTAAGGAAGGCTGACTCTGTAGTGGGAGCTGAACTGGAGTGCATCACTTCACTATCTGACAAAAGGACCCTGAACAAACTGATCAACATCTTGGACAATGAGTGTCACCCTCTCCACAGCACTATTGTTAAGCAGAAGAGCCTGATCAGCTGGAGACTTCGCTCACTGCCTTTCACAACAGACAGACTGAGAAAGTAATTTGTCCCCAGGGCCATTGAACTGTTCAATGCTTCACTTAAGGGAAGAGGAGATAGACTTCTCTGCATAGTCTATCTGCCTCTTCACCCCCTCCATGTTTGGATACTGTCTGTCCACTAGCCACTTTTACCACTGTATTTCTGCCTCACTGTTTGCGTGCTATATTAGCACTTTACCACATATGCATAACCCCTCCCTCCATGCCACAGCCGAACTGTGGCCACACTATACCTTTTCTTAAAATAGTTAAATAGATATATAGACTTTATTTCTGCATTGTTGCACTGTTGGACTTACTCATTTGCACTATCACCATGACCACTATCAACATTGCACTATCACCATGACACTCATTCACACAGAGCACCTTACCTTACTGTACTATGAACAGAGAATCACAGGCTCAGTCCCTGCCTCAGTCATTGCAAGCGCCTCTGATTGATTATCACCACTATGTGGATACTGTTTTTAGAATTGATTTAGATTAAGTGTTAGTTAGTATAATTTGTATTTTAGTATATTTAGTATATTCTTTATCTTCTACTGTCCTTATAGCATAGTTGTGTTTTAATATTATATACTTTAATTACTTTTTCTGCTGTTAAAGAATGTGTATGTGTTGTCTGTATGCTGCTGAGACCTTGAATTTACCCTGGGGATCAATAAAGCATCTATCTATCTATCTATCTATCTATTTGCAAATGAAGGTGAATAACTTCTCATCATGAGATGTACAGTATTTTGTAATATTTTTTTCTAATTATGTTTCCTATTGTAATCGTGCAATTTGTAATGTTTTGCTTGGACGTGGCTGGTGTGCATTCATTGATGATAGGACAACTCGCCATAGACTTCTGACCAGGTGTACAATAGCGATTTTTAGACAATGCGCTAAGCCACTCCCTAAGTTGTTACTTGCCACACCCCTGGGCGCATTGTTAAAAAATTAAACGTGCAAAATAAGGAAGTAAACTTCGCGCCGGGTGGAAAACGAGTGTGCAAAATACAGCCCTTTGGGTCTCTTGTGTGTTGTTCTGTTGTAAAAATGGTACTCTCTCTCTTTCTCTGTATGTGTGCACATAGGTGGACCCTGATCCGTACTACCAGGCCTGTGTACTGGAGGCATGCTCCTGTGAGTTCGAGGGCAAGTTCCTGGGCTTCTGCACGGCTGTGGCAGCTTACGCTGAAGCCTGCAGTGAGCAGAACGTCTGCGTCCACTGGAGGACTCCAGATCTGTGCCGTGAGTACCGCAGCACTGCGCTGCCATAGCCTAGACCAGACCCTTGCTGTTAGTACCACAGCACTGCGCTGCCACAGCCTAGACCAGACCCTTGCTGTTAGTACCACAGCAATGCTCTGCCACAGCCTAGACCAGACCTGTGCCATGAGTACCGCAGCACCTGCGCTGCCCTTCAGGGCAGTCAGTGTTCAATGACAGCTGGAGTGATCAGTTAGGTAAAAGAAGGCCTTTAATGAGCCTGGAATGTTTGGGACTCTACTGTGTATATCTACTTAGATATTATCTGGAATCCAGGCATTAGATTGCTTCTTTCACCTATTTTAGACTTTTTTTTATAAAACAATTTGTTTTTCGTTTTTTAATAAGGTAATAATTACAAGCTTATGAATATCCAAGAAGACAACGGAAAGATATTATAAAATGGTACATAACACTTCTTAAAGTAGATGTTATTTTTCTCTCCCCTTCCCAGCTGTGTTCTGTGACTACTATAACAGGGAGGGTCAATCTAGCTGGCACTATGACCCATGCGGAAAAGTACCAACCTGTGGAAGAAACTACAAGTTCAATGGCACACTGGAAGGTAAATGTTATGGTTATAGCCCAATGAAAAAGAATGATAAGAATCTTATAGTGTTTTGGGACCAAATATTATAGTAATTTTATAGGAATACTATATATATTGTATTTTGGGGAATCCATTAGAAGTACTATAGGACGAATACAGTTAGGAGCACTATAGAGGGCAAGGATACTATATAGAACATCATAGAAGTGTTATACACTACTATAGAAGCTACATCAGTATCATTTTATGTAGGTGTGGTATGTTTAAAATGTTACCATATTACTTTAACCAAAGCCAGTCCAGTGCATTTGAAGAGTTACAACTTGTTATTTTTGCTGTTCTTAGGATAAATATTCTGCACCTCCAAATATTTTGTAATTCCAGGCTGCTACCCCAGGTGTCCTGCAGAGGCGCCATACTATGATGAGAACACCGGGAACTGCACCACACGGCAGAACTGCACCTGCCTCTTCAATGGTACAGTCCTAACACATGGCACTGGAGTGAGCACGCCCAGTGGACACTGGTGAGTCAGCATTTTTTTTTTAATGGGAATAATGTACTGGTAATATGCTTGAATGCCCCTATTGCTTTAATATTTGCTCTAAGTGGATCAAGTTACAGCTGGGCTCTCCAAAGTACCTTGAGGCATATTGATATGTACTCACTGAATGTACTTTGCCTGTAGGGTGGAGGGTAAACACTTATATATTTCATCCCTATAAAGGGCTGTTCACACCTAGAACGATAACTTTAATGGCAAAAAATATTGTTCTAGCTAATATGAACGACGACATCCATACATAAACTATAACCATAACTACATGAACAACGATATCATTGAGGATCACTTTCAGAGCGATTTTGAGAACGATAAAAAGCTGATAACTAATCAGAATTTATCCAATTTTAGCCATTACATTCATCAACACAAAGATGAATGTGATGTCATAAAGAGACTTTTCTTATTGTTGGTCAGTGTGGATGCTTTTATTGTTATGGTTATAGCTATCGTTGTAATTATCATTATAGTTATCATTATAGATATATATAACACCAGAGGGAGTGGGGTTAACACCAGAGGGAGTGGGGTTTTACTCACACACTCTGTTTATTTGTTTGTTTCAGCACATGCACAGATGGAACCATGAAGTGTGGTAAGTTCTGTCCTCTAAAAATGTGAAATTGAACATTTGCCAATATAATAACCATGTGCGATTTAGCTATTAGTTGTATTTCAATCTGCATGAGGAACAATTCTTATCTCATTTCAGAGCCATATCCTACAACAACACCACCAACAACACCCACAACAACCACAACCACAGAACCACCAACTACAACGGAAACAACAATCTCAACCACAGAACCACCAACCACAACATCAATAACAACCTCAACCACAGAACCACCAACACCAACTACAATATCAGTATCCACCTTAACCACAGAACCACCAAATAAAACAGAAACAACAAGCTCAACCACAGAGCCACCAACACCAACCACAACATCAATAACAACCTTAACCACAGAACCACCAACTACAACATCAATAACAACCACAACCACAGAACCACCAACACCAACTACAATAGCAACGACAAGCTCAACCACAGAATCACCAACAACAGCACCAACAACCACCACTGTGGAAACCACAACACCTACAACTACAACAGCAACAACGTCAACAACTGCAATAGTGACCACAGACTGGTCAACCATGGAACCAACAACAACCACCACCACAACAGAAACTTCAAAAACTACAACTACACCATCAACAACTCCTACAACAACTACAACCGTGGAGCCAACAACAGCATCATCAGCCACAACAACTACAAGGACATCCACAACCACTATGAAACCTCCGACTTCAACTTTGTCCACAAGCACAACTATGGAAACAACTGCAACCACAACTACAACTGTGGAACCATCAACAGCTACTTCATCATCAACAGTAGAACCTACAACGGAACACACTAAATCAACCACGTCTATAACTTCTGCAACTGAATCAACAACTACAACAAAAACAACAACCACAACCACAGAACCACCAACACCAACTACAATATCAGTATCAACCTTAACCACAGAACCACCAATTACAACAGAAACAACAATCTCAACCACAGAGCCACCAACACCAACCACAACATCAATAACAACTTTAACCACAGAACCACCAACACCAAACTTTCACCAACAACAGCACCAACAACCACCAGAACCACCAATTGACTACAGATCAATGGAACCAACAACAACCAACCACAACCTTCTATTTTACAGAACCACCAGCACATCAACAACAATACAATACTAGCACAACTATGGAAATAACTGCAACCACAACTACAACTGTTGGAACCATCAACAGACAAGCTACAACTGAATCAACCACAGAACCACCAACACCAGCACCAACCTTAACCACAACCACCACAGAAACAACAAAACCCATCAATAACAACACCCAGAACCAACTACAACAACAAACAAACAGTCACACCAAACTGCAATAGTCAACCACAGACCCAACAGACTGGTCAACCAGATGGAACCAACAACAACCACCACCACAACAGAAACTTCATTTACAACTGCATCATCAACAACTCCTACAACAACTACAACCATGGAGCCAACAACAGCATCATCAGCCACAACAATGGCAACCACAACCACTATGAAGCCTCCGACTTCAACTTCGTCCACTAGCACAACTATGGAAACAACTGCAACCACAACTACAACTGTGGAACCATCAACAGCTACTTCAACATCAACAGTAGAACCTACAACGGAACACACTACTTCAACGTCTATAACTCCTACAGCCACATCCATGCCTACAACTGCAAAGACTTCAACAACCACTTCCATGGAAACAACATCTTCAACTGTGACCACCACAACTACTATGAAACCTTCAACTTCCGCAAGCACGCCAGAAGACACAACATTTGAAACAAGGGAGCCTTCAACACCTAAAACCACTTTGACCACAAGGGTAGCGTCAACAATAACTACCACAGTATCAACCACAGTGGAGCCCACAACAGTGGTAACTTGGGAACCAACGTCAGAGATATTCACATCCTCAACCATGCAGTCCACAACTACAGTATTATCAACCTCAACAGCCACAACAGCGCCTACCACCATAAGGCCTACAACTACGACGGCTCAAACAACTTCAACCACAGAACCCACTACAACTACGATACGATCAACACCAGCGCCTACCACTGTGAAGCCTACAACTACGACGGCTCAAACGACTTCAACCACAGAACCCACTACAACTACAACTACGACTACAACTACGACAGCTACGGTTCAACCAACGGTTCAAACAACTACACGTACTGTCACTCATTTATTGATTCATTACTTGATTATTAGTTTATTTGTAAAACAAGTTGCTTTCTTCAATAAAAGTATTGAAATGCTCTATTCTTTAAACAGCTAGATGTTAAACTATTCAAACATGTTACAGGTTAAACTGTTAGATCAGATAAGACCAGTCAGGTGATGCATCTGGTGATGCAGAGATTTTACCTCTCCAAACCTCCTGCACAAGTAAACAGGCTATTTATTTTGTGTGTTTTTGTCTCAGCAGCTGTGTGTGAGTGTAGGATGTGCTGAAGTAAACAGGTTCTATATATTGCATTGTCCTCTGCAGCTGTGTGTGAAGCTAAACGGAGGACTGTTCTCATAGAGAGTGCCGTGGTGGGGAAATCGTCATGACCCCCGTGACCTGTCCAGAGAGTCCAGTGCCAGCATGCCCTCGGGTCACGGCAGCTGTAGGTGTGTAACTGTGAGTATTATTTAACCTAGCTTCAGGTGTGGGCGCAAGTTGCAGCTGTGTGTGAGTGTAGGATGTGCTGAAGTAAACAGGTTCTATATATTGCATTGTCCTCTGCAGCTGTGTGTGAGTGTAGGATGTGCTGAAGTAAACAGGTTCTATATATTGCATTGTCCTCTGCAGCTGTGTGTGAGTGTAGGATGTGCTGAAGTAAACAGGTTCTATATATTGCATTGTCCTCTGCAGCTGTGTGTGAGTGTAGGATGTGCTGAAGTAAACAGGTTCTATATATTGCATTGTCCTCTGCAGCTGTGTGTGAGTGTAGGATGTGCTGAAGTAAACAGGTTGGCTTTGCGCTTTGTCTCCAGCAGCTGTGTGTGAGCGGGGATGCCAGCGCCCAGGTTCTATATATTGCATTGTCCTCTGCAGCTGTGTGTGAGTGTAGGATGTGCTGAAGTAAACAGGTTCTATATATTGCATTGTCCTCTGCAGCTGTGTGTGAGTGTAGGATGTGCTGAAGTAAACAGGTTCTATATATTGCATTGTCTGCTGAAGTAAACAGGTTCTATATTGCATTGTCCTCTGCAGCTGTGTGTGAGTGCAGGGGCGTGCGGAGGAACGAGAGCTGGCCGTGCGGGGCGAGGTGGACGGAGGACTGTTCTCATAGAGAGTGCCGTGGTGGGGAAATCGTCATGACCCCCGTGACCTGTCCAGAGAGTCCAGTGCCAGCATGCCCTCGTGGGGACGTGGTCACGGTTGAGGGGGAGTGCTCCTGTAGGACTTACACGTGTAACTGTGAGTATTATTTAACTAGCTTCAGGTGTGTGTGTGTGTGTGTGTGTGTGTGTTTGTGTGTGTGTGTGTGTGTATCTAAATCACCTCCATCTGTACCCAGGTCGATGTGAGGTGTGTGTGTGTGTGTATGTGTGCGTGTGTATCTGAATCACCTTCATCTTTACCCAGGTCGATGTGAGGTGTGTGTGTGTGTGTGTCTGTGTGTGTGTGTGTGTATCTGAATCACCTCCATCTGTACGCAGGTCGGTGTGAGGTGTACGGCGACCCCCACTACATCAGCTTCCAGGGCACCACCTACGACTTCCTGGAAAATTGCACCTACACGCTGGTCCGGGAGCGGTTGCCACGGTACCAGCTCAGCATCGTGGTGGACAACTACTTCTGCATCCCATGGTTGGCAGGGTCCTGCACGAAGGGCATCATGATGACGTTCCGAAACCACACCATCACCCTCAGCATCCAGCAGGATCAAAACAGAGTGGCCGTACGTGCACAACACAACACAACACAGCACAGCACAGCACAGCACACAGCACAGCACAGCACAGCACAGCACAGCACAGCACAGCACAGCACAGCACAGCACAGCACAGCACAACAGAAGACAACACAACACAACACAGCACAGCAAAGCAAAGCAAAGCAAAACACAGCACAGCACAGCACAGCACAGCACAGCACAGCAAAACACAGCACAGCACAGCACAGCACAGCACAGCACAGCACAGCACAGCACAGCACAACACAGCACAACACAGCACAACACAGCACAAAAGCACATCACATCACATCACATCAATTGACGTGTTTATTTTATAGGCCCAGTGGTCATTTAATCAGCAGACAAAAGTACTCTAATCAACCCAGAGATAGCCGTACGGGCTAATTTCCATCTACTGCCCCTAGCCAGTTGTGAAAAAGGCAGCCTAGAATAAAAGGAGATTACCGATCACCTATTTAAAGGGACCCTATGCAGTTTTGGCAATTTCTTCGCTGTTTTCTCGCTTTTTGCTCGCAGTTTTCTCTGCAGAGCTCCCCTACAGCTTCAGATTAAATATTTTAAGACACTCCTCACAGCTCATAGACGCTAGGGGGAAGTGAGACAGCCACCATTCAACCCAGAAAATGTCATACAGTATAACCATTCCAATGACTGCGAAGCTATTCAGTTAAGGTAAATTAAGCTAAAAAAAGCTGCATAGTTCCCCTTTAAAGTAAAAAGTCAAATTATTGTGACTGGTTTTTACCAGATGTTTTTACCCAAAGCGACACTGACTCACAATAGCGGGTTCAGGAATCACGTCTGGG
The DNA here is from genome assembly GCF_017589495.1 of Alosa alosa. Lineage (NCBI taxonomy): Eukaryota > Metazoa > Chordata > Actinopteri > Clupeiformes > Clupeidae > Alosa > Alosa alosa. The sequence goes on along the minus strand of NC_063205.1, from coordinate 30,090,267 downwards.
TTGACTCGCGACACCAACTTTGCCAACTTAAAAAAAGCTTAACTCATGTTGTGCTGTTCGCCAGCAGCAGCATCCATCTTCTTTGTTTTCAAGTAGCAGGGAATTCAGGCGGAACCGTCGCTATGCCATAATTATGTTAAGCCCGCCTACCGACTCTATACACGATGTGATTGGCCTTATCGAAATACATTTTTCCCAGCTCGCAAGCCAACGGAGAGTTGGTAGACTACCCTGGCTGCAAATTACATTTGCTGCCGCTAGGGTACATCTAGATTTCTAGGCTATGCTAGCCCAGCTCTTTAGCCACTATGCTACAGTAATACATCATATAAACAGCAACATCTGAAATATTCATGAGCCTGTATTATAGCATAGCTGTACATGTACTGAATACTGATCAAGCAATAGCAGTGACATTCTGTAGTCTGAAACTAAAACAGATTACAAACACAGTAGACTGTGTGCCGCTGTACTTACACATCATAGAGTGTGACTGACACATAGTGTGACTGACACACTCTTACTGAAGCCCTCCATGGCCCCACCCCCCAGTGTGACTGACATGCCCCTACCCCCCAGGCCACCCTGAACCAGGTCGCTGTGCGCCCCCCCTACGAGGAGGATGGCATCCGCTTCGAGACCACGGGACTCGTGGTGTCTGTCTACATCGAGGAGATCCGCTCCCACGTCTCACTGACCCCCTCAAACACGCTGGTCGTCAGCCTGGCCATGGAGCACTTCCTGAACAACACAGAGGGACAATGTGGTGAGTCACCATGGAGACGAGTCACATGATGCCTACTGGGGAGGGTGGGGGGCATAGATACTGCTGGTTGTGGGTGGGAATTACTGTAACTTTGGGGCAATACATGACTGTCCACAGCCCACAGAGAAAAGAAGTGGCATGAGAATTTTATATTTTTTCTTCAATGAATAGTTTTTGGGTCTGAGTTGTGTAAACTAAAAAAATCTGTGTGTATTTGTGTGCGTGTGTGTGTGTGTGTGTGTGTCTCTCTGTGTGTGTGTGTGTGTGTGTGCTAAATTCAGGTGAGTGTGGAGGCAGCTCTTGTGTGCGCCCTGGTGGTGTGAGAGAGAAGGACACGTGCTGTCCAAAGACTGCAGCGGACTGGATCCATCCTGACCCCCGTAAACCCTACTGCACCTCCACACTACGAAACATGCCCTGTGACTTACCCCCTGCACCAACACCAACTACTGACTGTCCCCCTGCTCCCATCTGTGACATCCTCAAACACTCGTAAGATCCAGAGCCCAGACTACTCTACATGGGTGTCTCTGTGCATTATTTCTACAGAAATGTATAGATTTTTTTCTGCTAAAATTGGTGCCGTGTGTATTGTAGTTTAGTGTGAGTGTGTGTGTCTGTGTGCATGCATATGTGTTAGGGTGACCAGACGTCTCCGGTTTCAGTGACCTGTCCACGGCTGGAGCAGTCCCCGGAAATGTCCCCGGTTTTTACTGTGACTGACAGACTCGAAATTGGAATTAAAAAAAAAAGAAAGAAAGAAAACACTGACCAAACGTATAGTTCAAGATGTGTTTAGACATGTCCCACCCACCCTAATTATTTTGTTGCCCATGCATAATACATTGGGGAAATTTGAGTGTATGACTGATGAATTTTGCCCTGTGTACTATGAAGGGAAAACCGATTCAAACTTCAAAATCATGTGTGTATGAATGTGTGTGTGTCTGTGTAACTATATGTGTGTGTGTGTGTGTGTGTGTGTGTGTGTGTGTGTGTGTGTGTGTGTGTGTGTGTGTGTGTGAGTGTGTGCGTGTGTGTGTGCGCGCACGCATGTGTGTGTGTGTGTTAGGGTTGGGCGATGTCCCCTAAATTGGCATTTGACAATGTGTACAGTAAAACATTGTGATGGACGATGATATCGTGGGAGGGGGGGGAGGTAGTAAACACTAATACATTTATAATTTTCTACATAAAAAATATATTATATAGGCTGAGGAAAGTGACCAGCTAAGAAAGACACTGACCAGGCTACCGAAGTGTTGTGGAAGATCTGCTCCAAGAAAATCGTCGTGAAAGACGGATAGACAATCAATCTGAACACTTGAGTGTGCACCAACCAGCGGAATATTACACATTGCCAGCCTTCGCTGGGCCTAGCAAAAAAAGCTACTTAAGACTACTATCGTGGCCACTCATTTCAAATCTACAGTAGTACGCTATGCAGCACCCCCCGCCCCGTCTATGCTGACTATGAGGGCGGCGGGAAGTGAAAGTAAAGGGCTGCGATCGCGCAGTGCAGGATATAGGAGGGAGAAGTAAAAAACTTTTACAAATAACGAATCCCGATTACCACTCCGCTGCTGTCTGGGACTTTTGCTAAATGCGTGAAATACAAGCCTTACAGTGAAAGACGGATAGGCTACCTGATCCTATAATTAACGAAAGAAATGGTTTATTTTAACACAGAGGAAAAGGACGCATTTGGCGCTCGCTGTAGCCTCACAAAAATATTTGAGCGGTAGAATGTCCTAGTCGTAGCCTAACAATAATAATTAAATAGGACTATTTTCTGCTAAAACATTAGGCTACATATTTTACGTCCAATGTAGGCTATAGGCCTGCAAGACATGTAGGCTACAAAAAGACAATTACACATTCACGTCAAAGTCAGGAATTATTTGAATAAGACGGTAGACTAATAAGTATTTTATTTTACAAGACGGTAGACTAATACGTGATGGCAGCCTTTTTAGTAGGCTCAATTTCATTTCCAGGGAAAGGTTTTTTTTTATGTTTTAGCCTGTTACAGCAGGAATTAGTCACTGGCGTGTGGGGGCGTGGCATCACAATGTTTGATATCGTTCATCGGCACAACCCTAGTGTGTGTGTGTGTGTGTGTGTAACTCTCACAGCATGGTGTCTGTGTCTCCAGTGTGTTTGCAGCATGTGGAGAGGTTGTGGATCTGGCAGAGCTGGAGCGTAGCTGCCAGTTTGACGTGTCCTGTACGCATCAGAACATGTCCTGCTCAGTGCTGGCGCAGGCTGCTGAGGAGTGCAAGAAGGAGGGCTTCTGTGTGGAGTGGCTCCACCTCACCAACGGCATCTGTGGTAAGCGCTCACACACACACATATGTGCACACACCTGCACATGGACACAAAGACTCTTACACACACGCACGCACGCACACACACACACACACACACACACACACACATACACACACACACACACAAACACACAAACACACACACATGCATGCATATAGTCACACATACAGATGCACATACAAATACACACACACACACACACACACATGCAAGCACATAGTCACACATACAGCTGCACAAACAAACACACACATCAGTGCACATACAACAAACACAAATCTGTAGCATAAATGTTATTCTATTGCTGTAAGTCACTTTGGATAAATGTGTCTGCCAAATGAATAAATGTCATGTAAATGTGACTAAGCAATAATAAATAAATCCACTAGAGGGAGCTATAACACTTACAAAGGCTCAGTACTAAGTGACTTACTGTAGTTTACATCAGCCATTGGCCTCATGGCAACAAAGTTTAGGCCAGGGAGTAATGGTGCAACTTATCATTTAAAATGATAGTTATAAATTATAAATAAATTATAATCATACATTCTAAATATTGTGTAACTTGTGAGTGTGCTTTAGGCAAACATGTTTGCCAAATACCACAAACATACACACAATTTCAAATTTAGTAGTGAGTCTGAGGCACTCAAGAGGATATTTGTAAGTAAAACGCCTTTATTGAGTTTGGCTATCAAATAAAATCATGGCAACATGTTTCAGCCAAAATGGCCTTCGTCAGGGCAAGCTGGGCAAGTAGGGCTAATGCACACAATTATTAGATTGACTGGTCTTAATTTCAAAATACCATGAACATAATTACTTAGATTGACTGGTCTTAATTTCCAAATACCATGAACATAATTACTTAGATTGACTGTTCTTAATTTCCAAATACCATGAACATAATTACTGATGAATTGGTTTTAATTCATATCCCTGAGCTGTGTACCCTGCTTCTGGTCTTAATTCATATCCCTGAGCTGTGTACCCTGAGCTGTGTGTGTGTGTGTGTACCCTGCTCCTGTTTCAGACGTGTCCTGTCCAGATGGGTTGGTGTACCAGGAGTGCCGTAACCACCTGGATGACCACTGCAGTGGAAGGTAAGGGAATGATGTAAGGAATGAGATACATGAGAGAGAGACTGTAGAACTGTACACTGAAAAATAGTATGCTTCCAAAACACCAGGCCTAGGAGCATCAGGGTAATGTGTGTGTGTGTGTGTGTGTCTCTGTGTGTGTCTCTGTGTGTGTGTGTGTGTGTGTGTGTGTGTGTGTGTGTCTGTCCCCCAGTCTGCGTGTGTCTGGTCGTGTCCTGGAAGAGATGAGGTCCGGCTGCTTCTGCCCAGAGTCCCAGTTACGAGCCGGGGAGCACAATGACGTGTGTGTGGACACCTGCACTGGTGAGTTTTGCGTATCATCATTATTCTATTTATGTCCTTTACTTTTTAAACTACGGGCTCTATCATGATAGTCTAAAGAGCAGCGCAAAGCATATAATCATCATGACTCAAAGTTTATTCCTATCGTACACTCCAGTTTTTCACCATGCCCGTCTCTTTTATTGAGCAATGCGCCAAGGGGTGTGGCAATTACAGTAACGACCTAAGGAGGGGTCTAGCACATTATCTGAAAATTGCTCTCGTACACTGCCTAAAACGCATTACGCCACTGACCAAGAGAAACCTGGTTAGAAGTCCATGGCGAGTTGTTTACATGTTATTTTAAGAGCGCATTATCAACAGTGATATGGGCAGGTGCACAACGCACCTCTCTTATCCACAAATGCACACCGGCGCACATCCAAGCAAAACATTACAAATTACACAATTACAATGGGAAACATAATTAGAATAAAGATATTACTAAATACATCTCACAATGAGTAGTTATTTACCTTCATTTGCAAATTGGTAATGACGGATAAAAGTGATTAGGTGAGAGGCGAAAGGCACATATGGAGCACAACTGAAGACGTACTTTCACGAGATGTAAGCAACAACTTCTCTGCAGGATAAATGTCCTTAGGTTTTTTATTCAGTCATTCGAACATTATTGGGGTAAGTGTTGCTTTTTCCAGGCTATGCCCTCGATGGTAATCCATTGTCAGTCAATAGTAAAAGTAATTAACTGTGTATAACTATTTTGTTGTTGACTACGAGACCACGGTGAAGTTAATTTCACTTTGCCTATGAGTTCAAATAATAGACAAGTGCAGATGCGTGTAGGCTATACTCTGCTAAACAGGTTTTAGTAAAGCATGGTTTAGTGGAATACCTGTTCCATACAATCTCGCGTGCAAACAGATTCCTTCAAATGCGTCGCTGACTATCAAAATACTGATGTGCTGTTTGAAGTTGCGCTGGTTGCTGTTAAAGGGAATGACAGATGTAATTCTCATTGGTTTAAATGATGTTACCCCCAAAACACTCCAATGACTGATTAAGAAACATAGGAATGCCTTGTTGTGGCATCTGCCCGACGTTTGATAACAAAACCACTCCCAATGTGGACTGGACAAACCAATTTTAAATTTAAATGTAAATTTAATTAAGCTATGGTATTCGTTACTGACCATGCGTATCAGATCGCTAAAATAGGGGCCTATTGCTCTTTTTACCATTATTTGCTATTCTTTGCTTTTGTTTATGTAAAGCACTTTTGAATTACCCCTGTCTATGAAACGTGCTATATAAATAACCTTGCCTTGCCTTGCCTATTGTAAACTGCGGTCTTCTCTCTCTTCTCTGTCTTTGCGCAGGCTGTCAAGGTCCGTATGGGGAGCCAATGCAGGTAAGTCTCAGGGGTGCAGACTGTGGCTGCTGTTTACTGGATGATGATGTGTCTCACATCACATGTGCTGATTCATTTGTTTCCCTCTATAATTAACACACACCATAGTTAATTATCGCATTTGTTCAGTCAACTCCTCCTTCATAAGCAGATGTAATGACATACTGTAAGCAGGCATAATGTACGTCATGGCAGATTTTGATGCATCATTGTCAATCTCTCTCTCTCTCTCTCTCTTCCTCTCTCTCTCTCTCTTCCTCCAGCCTGGTGACACCTGGGAGTCCGGCTGTAAGATCTGTACCTGTGATAACCGGACCAGAACCACCGAGTGCCAGGACCGGCTCACTCTCCCTGCCCCCCTCTGCAGTCCAGACTCCATGCTGGTGACAGGCTGCTGTGGAGTCCAGACCTGTGGTACAGAAAACACTGAAACTCACCTCTGCTCTAGAACCTCACACTGAAACTCACCTCTGCTCTAGAACTTCACACTACAACTCACCTCTGCTCTAGAACTTCACACTACAACTCACCTCTGCTCTAGAACCTCACACTACAACTCACCTCTGCTCTAGAACATGACACTACAACTCACCTCTGCGCTAGAACCTCACACTGAAACTCACCTCTGCTCTAGAACCTGACACTACAACTCACCTCTGCTCTAGAACATGACACTACAACTCACCTCTGCTCTAGGACCTCACACTGAAACTCACCTCTGCTCTAGAACCTGACACTACAACTCACCTCTGCTCTAGAACCTCACACTGAAACTCACCTCTGCTCTAGAACCTGACACTACAACTCACCTCTGCTCTAGAACCTCATACTACGACTCACCTCTGCTCTAGAACCTGACACTACAACTCACCTCTGCTCTAGAACTTCACACTGAAGCTCACCTCTGCTCTAGAGCATGACATTACGACTCACCTCTGCTCTAGAACCGCACACTGAAATTCACCTCTGCTCTATAAACTTCAGCATTCAAGAATTTACTCTGAATTGACCACAAGTTGAATTGTTTGAAGGAAATATTAGCTTTTGTTGCATGTTTTAAATGTTTTGTCACTCTTAGAACCTTACAAACAACATGTGGCGTTCTGGCTAGAGTGCTTATTTTAGGTTGTGTGTTAATTGTGTTGAGGCGATCTGATGTCAGAGTGGACAGAAGCTTAACATAGCAGGAGCAAACTGTACATTTTTACAGTTTACAGTTTTGCAAAAAGTATGCTAGAAAAATTACAACCTGAGTGTAGAACAGTGTATGTGCTTTGAGTTTGGCTGCCTCGGTTAAGAGGTGGGCTACAAGTGCTGACAGTTTCAGTGCTTGTGCTACTGTTAGCATTTAGCATTTAGAATGTGTCTAGGCTGAGTTGTTCTGTGTTTCTCTCTCCTCACAGTGGAGAGGACATGTCCGTACAAAGGACACACTTATGAGGTAAGTGTGTGCTGTGTGTGTGTTGTGTGTGTGTTTGTGTATGTGTGTGTGTGTGTGTGTGTGTGTGTGTGTTCAAAAAGAGTCCACAGCATGACAGTCTTATGTACAGTATGTGTGTCCATGTACTGTATGCCAGATATTAATAATGTGTGTGTGTGTGTGTGTGTGTGCAGGTTGGAGATCGCTGGTCAGACCCCTCAGAGAAGTGTGTGTTATTTAGCTGCACCAGCAGCGGCACCGTTATGGAGAAGAAAGTGTGTCCTCAGGAGAACTGCCCAGAGGTAACACACACACACATAATGCGTTGTTACACACACATACACACAGGGTGTGATTTGTGAAAAAAAAAAATCGAGGGGGGGATTTTGAATAAGTTTGTGACTCTTTTCGTTTTTGCAGTACAGATTAGTTCTGAAAATTATTTGTCCACTAGGCCTACTGGCTGATTTATCAAATGAGTGGTTTCTCGTTCGTCCTCCGCAAACTACAGGTAGTTTGGTAGAGAGCCATTTGAATAAGCGATGCGAAGCAATTTCTAATATGTAACACTTGACATTCAGCAAATATCTCCTCACCTAATGTAAGTTGCTTCGGACAATATGTTCTACTCTACGTGGAGTTGTCCTCCATCTCAGTTGCATCAGTTATCTGATTTTGAAGGTTCTAAAATATGACGATATGCTGCACTGAATCCTTCTCGCTTTCTTTCATTTGTCAAGCTAACTTTTCCATTGAAACTAGCCATTTATGATTGGTTACAGTCGCCATTCTGAAATGTCCTGCATGATCAAGGCCAAATTAACCAGTCATCACGCAACCACTGTGTCAGCAGCACGAGCGGCAAATCGCGACAAATTGCACTCTGCATACACACACACACACAAACACATTCACACTCACACACTTGAACACACTCACTCACACACACAAACACACACACACTGTATAAATGTAAATAATATATAATATGCAACCTCCTTCACATCATCCCTCTTTATGATGCATGTGCTGCATAGGTTTGTGTCTATAGAGGTTTTTGTTTTCATGTGTGTGTGTGTGTCTGCAGGAGCTTCGTATCTGGGATGAGCACCACTGCTGTTATTTGTGTAAGTAGAGGCCAACACACAAACCCCGATAGGAGCCTTAATAGGGGTATTTTGCCAACACAGACACACACCACCTTTTTTGGCATCTGCATGCTAGCCCAGCTCCTTATCCACTATGCTACCGTCTGCATACTAGCCCAGCACCTTATCCACTATGCTGTGCATGCTAGCCCAGCTCCTTATCCACTATGCTACTTTCTGCATGCTAGCCCAGCACCTTATCCACTATGCTACCTTCTGGATGCTAGCCCATGCTAGCCCAGCACCTTATCCACTATGCTACCTTCTGGATGCTAGCCCATGCTAACCCAGCTCCTTATCCACTATGCTACCTTCTGGATGCTAGCCCAGCTCCTTATCCACTATGCTACCTTCTGAATGCTAGTCTGCAAGCTAGCCCAGCTCCTTATCCACGGCTCCTTATCCATGCTATGCTATCCACTATTTCTGGATGCTAGCCCAGCTCTTATCCCTTATCCACTATGCTACCTTCTGCATGCTAGCCCAGCTCCTTATCCACTATTCTACCCTCTGCATGCTAGCCCAGCTCCATATCCACTATTCTACCCTCTGCAAGCTAGCCCAGCTCCTTATCCACTATGCTACTTTCTGCATGCTAGCCCAGCTCCATATCCACTATGCTACCCTCTGCATGCTAGCCCAGCTCCTTATCCACTATGCTACTTTCTGCATGCTAGCCCAGCTCCATATCCACTATTCTACCCTCTGCATGCTAGCCCAGCTCCTTATCCACTATGCTACCACCGCTGCTTGCGTTATAACTCTCAGACGAACCTTTCTTTGGCATTAAGTAAACAGCTGCATTTAAAACCTTTGTTTACAAGAAATGTGTGTGCTGCATTTCTAAAACAATTGGGTAAGAGTTTAATGCCCCAATTTAAGTTTAGTTTCACTACTGGTTACGCCCCTGGAAGTCATAAAATGGGAGATTCAGAGGCAGACGTCAATGGGATCTTTTCCAGGCAGACAGCTGCTGATTGTGCTATGACTCCTCCTATTGGTTACATTTGGAATGGCACCTCAGGAGACTCCACTCCATCTCTTGTCCCCCAGGTAACCACACCTGTGGCCTGAGACTCGCCTGGGTGAACCTGACGGTCGGCTTCTGCTTCGCCTCAGTGCAGCTGCCCACCTGTGAGGGACAGTGTGACTCCCGCTCTAGGTGAGTACGACACACAGCGAGGTGGGAGTGTGTGTGTGTGTATGTGTGTTTTTGTGAGTGTCTGTGTGTGTGTGTGTGTAAGATTATGTGAGTGTATGTGTGTGTGTGAATTTGTGTGTGTGTGTATGTATGTGTGCGTGTGTGTGGGAGAGTTTAGATGGTGTGTGTCTCACCTGTGGTCACCTGAGGCCAGGTAAGCTGACCGACCATCTCTCCATCCCCAGGTGGATTGTGGAGGGCGGAGTCCTGCAGGTGGAGGGGGTGTGTCCTCTGTGTCAGGAGGTCTTTTGGGATGAGCGTGTCGTCTACCTGACGTGTAACGGACACACACCCACACCATTCCGCTACAGACACATCACTTCCTGCCACTGTGCTTCACACCTGAGCACACCTGAGCTACAGGCTTCAAACTAGAGGTGGAAAACGCTGGCTTCAGAAATTAAACGACTTACCATGTGTTGGTTCTACCTGTGCACCTAACACAGGCAATTTCATTAATTAGCTGACCTACCTGGCTGAGGAGTAGTGCTAATTAGAATCAGTTCGTTTCTAGTGAATAGTAGAAACAAAATATGGGATATATAGGAGATTTATATATAATATGAAGGGTTCAGATGCAAAAGCCTCTAAATGCCACCTATGTCAAAAATGAGATAAAGATGGTGAGGGGATGCTCTCCACACATAGTATACGCTAATCAAATAATTTAACTTCTAAACCCACTAAATACCACTCTCTTCCTGGTCTGAAATATCGATTTATAGGTAAAAACCTATAGGAGCCTGAATTTAAATGCTCATTTAAAAGAAAAGTGGTCAGACGGATTTAGAGGGTTTTGCATCTGAACTCTTCATATATAGGAGTTTTACTTTCTGAAGCAGGAGTGTCCCACCTCTGGAGCGATCAGGAAAATCAGCTGCTAATGCGCCATAGCAGCCAGGCAGCATAATTAGCAGCTAAATTTGCCACTAATGCACCATGCACTCAACCAGCAATTCAATCAATGCTTTTGATCATATTTTAGTTAGTGGTCTTATTTTTTACCAATTTTACCTTGATTTTTACCAATCGATTAAATAATCAATTAAATTATTGTTGGTGTTTCGGTTGGACTGCATATCAATTTGTTCACTATTTTGTTTGAATGTTAATTTCTTGCGCTTCATCTTGCATTTCATCTTGCACTTTATGGAGGTTCAATTATCTTTGCTCTTACATTTTTTCTTCAAATGACCAGTGTGTGTGTGTACAATGCCTTGTCTAAATGTATACGATTCATAAAGAAACAACAGCTAAATCATGTTTTCTCTCTCTGTGTAAATGAGCCGCCATGCTGTTTGATTTTATTTACAGTAAACACACTCTGTTAATGGCCCTTTCTCATCATTTCTGGCTCTGGATGTTTTTGGTTGGGGGTTTGAGGCCCTCTCTCTCTCTCTTTCTCTCTCTCCTGTTTTCTCTTTCTTTCTTTCTCTCTCTCGTTCTCTTTCTCTCTCCCATTTTCTTTCTCTCCCCCTCTCGCTCTTTCTTTCTCTCTCCTGTTTTCTCTCTCTGTCTCTTTCTCTCTTCTGTTTTCTCTCTCTCCCTCTCTCTCTCATCAGCCCTCTATGAGTTTCTCTTTACTGTATGTTGTTGCCATAAAACAGGCAGCAGAAATCCATACCTTTATATTCTGGATGGTGTGTGTGAGGCATCACATATTGTATTTGTTGTAGTACAGCTTGTATGTCTATGTGCATGTATGGAATCCTTACATGTACAATGCATGACTGTTCTTCATGGGATGTTTTCTATTTTCATTCCCTGTCATATCAATATACACAAACATACCGGGTGATTCCTTTAATAAACTTTGAAATATTGTGTTGGCGTGTCTTATTGTTTTCCAGGCGTCAGTCTCTGTATTTAGATAGTAGTTAGACATCCATGGGGACTTTTCTATCATGGAACCATTGCCCCTTTGTTGACCCTCTGATTGGTCCTCTGATTGGTTTGGTCTTCTCCATGGCTACTTGTCCATAGTAGAACCATTGCAGTTGGCTGATGGGTGTGGTGAAACTAGGAGTCGTCAAAGGTGAACAGGCAGAAACTGATGCTTCTATAGGGGTGTGTGTGTGTGTGCGTTTGGGGGGTGGGGGGGGGGGGGCGTAGGGAATCAGTTCTATTAAAGGTACATTATGCAGGATTTTCCTTAATATAACCCTTACGAAGCCAATTTGATAGTAAACAAACATATAATAGGGGTATTGTTGAATTAGTATAGCCACACAGCACAGCCGAGCGAGTCGCTAACTAGAGAACCAGCCATGCAACTTCAAGAATAGAGGCCCGAAGACATCTCACGAGAATCATGAAACATTACCTTGTCGGTAGATATAGCTCTTTGGACATACTTTTTGCCTGTTAATCCTTCACCTCCACAACAAAAGCATTTTCATTGAACAAGCCACAAGAAGTAGGCTGTTTACAATGGCAGAGTAAAATATAAAATATAAATATATTGCGACTCTAGGGGGAGCTCTACAGTCGCCAAAAATACCTGAAACTGCATAATATACCTTTAAAGAACACAATGGAATCTATGTTCCTTGGTGTCAATATTCATCGCCATTTTGTGCTAAGATGGTGCCCAGTCAGTCAAAAACGCACTAAAAGGGTCCTACAGTACTTGATCAGCAATGTTACAATATCACACAATGTCAAAGACATTATTCTCTTTATTAGTCAGTATCATGACAATGGGTTTGGAGACTATTTTAAGGTACAACAACTGCCTTGTGTCGGGTTGCTTTAAAGGAAAGCTCTGTTTTTCAGGACTGGATATTTTCTAGAAAGCAAACATTACCTCACTGATACAAAATATATATTTTTATTGTGTCAGTGTGCTGGTCTGTCTGATTCATTTAAAATAGCTGAACTGTACAGGTCATCGGTTTAGTTTTCTTCAGCAGGAAAAGCATGTTGACTTCAGTGGAAACGGAGGACAAAAACATGACATTTTGGATAGTAGGGGCAAGGACAAGGTTTGAGCCATTCTCTCTCAGATACCTTTATCTGGCACACGTACACGTGTGTGTGTGTGTGTGGACACCCACTGGCGTGCAGCTGCAGTAGTGTCCAGGACTCACTAAATTATACCTCCTCTCTTACACACACACACTTCTCTCTCTCTCTCACACACACACACACACACACACACAGAGACAGACAAACACAAAATCACCCTGGTGCCTAAAAATCTCTTGTCTCTTTTGTCTTCCTGAAAGGGAACACAAAAGAGACACCTGTTCTCTCTCTCACTCTTGCATTTGGTCATTCTTTCCCACTTTGGTTTGATAATGAGTCTGTCATTCTTTCACCTCAGCTTTGATAAACTCTCTTTCTCTCTCTCTCTCTCTCTCTCTCTCTCTCTCTCTCACACACACACACCTTCCAGAACAGTAGTCTTCTGGTGTTTGACGACATTCCTGGAACACCTTTCCATCAGGGCAAGATTCGCCTGAAACAGGAACAGGAATAGAAACCTTAGCAGCCCATAAACAAAGTTGTGTCTGAGGGTAAATGTAACAATGGTAGATTTTACCTTAAGTCTTATATCATCAACCACACTACAGTGGACTGATGTCCTCAAAGTGTAACAGCTCCCCCTAGTGTTGCACTTAGTAACATCTTTACCATATAGGGCATAGGTTCTCAAAGTGCGGCCCGGGGGCCAATGGCGGCCCGTGGAAACATTTCTGGCGGCCCGCGATAACATCTGATAACATCTGTAAAACTGTTAAAACTGTACAACTGTACTGTGTGCTTTGAAAAGAATGAATCTCCGTTTAGTGGTGTTTAGTGGCCGTCAGGTTTTCCTGTGGTGCTTTGGTAGCTGGAATTGGCCCTGAATAAGGCCTATGCTGATAATAAGCAAGGCCCACTGAGACTGTTTGTTCTAAATAAGCTTGTACTTGAAATGGACTGCACACAGGACTGTTATATCCCACATTTGTCTGTTGAGGGTAGAGATTGTGTGTGCATTGCAATTTTTCTTAAGATTTTCACAAGTATTGCCAGGTTTAGCCTCAGTTATGATAACATTTTAATAATATATTAAAATGTGTTTAATGCAATAAATATAAACTGTATAGATTTTTTTTTCTCCCCCCACCCCCACCCCTTTGGCGGCCCTCAGTTCAATGTTGGGTTCCTGAATTGGCCCTCATCAATCAAAACTTTGAGAACCGCTGATATAGGGGATATTACAGAAACCTGGAGAGTGTGATGGATGGACGCTTCTATTCATTTGACAATTTTTGGCCATTGCTTAGACAATAAAAAGAAATGCTTAGACCAAAGCCATCACCTGCACATCTTGTAGCATACCTTAAACGCTGTGGAACCACAGCTTCAACAGATTTTCTACTTTGCACTTTGTTTGCAATTCTGCAACACACTTATTGTGAAGCACGTTTTCCACCCGGCACAAAGTTTATTTTCTTATTTTGCACGTTTATTTTGTAAACAATGCGCCCAGGGGTGTGACAATTAACAACCTAGGGAGTGGCCTGGCGCATTTTCTAAAAATCGCAATTTTCTAAAAATCGCTTATTTTAAAAGCGCATTGTCATATTGCACACCACCTAAAGCAATTAGAAATTACTGCGATTAGGCTACAATGGGATATATAAAGATAAGATAAATAAGAGCCACTGACCAAGAGAAACCTGGTCAGAAGTCTATGGCTTATTTTAAAAGCTTTTCCGCATTGTCATATTGGTGGGTGACTGACACCACTTTTGCCAATGAGTTCAAATAATAGCGAAAAAACCATCCTTCTATCCTCCATGAACGCGCACCAGCAATTAGAAATTACACGATTAGGCTACAATGGGATATATAAAGATAAGATAAATAAGAGATCACAATGTATTTGCAAATGGGTAATGACGGCTAAAAGTGATTAGGCAAGAGAGTGTTTGTGTGCGTGTGTGTGTGTGTGTGTGTGTGTGTGTGTGTGTGTGAGAGAGAGAGAGAGAGAGAGAAAGTGTGTTTATGTGTGTGTGTGCATGTGTGTGCGTGTGTGTGTGTGTGTGCGTGACCACTTACTGCAGATGCCGTTGGTCAGGTGGTGCCATGCCACACAGACGCCCACTTTCAGACACTCCTCTGCAGCCTGCGCCACCATGGAACAGGCCAGCTCCGGAACATCCATTACACACAACATCAAACCTGCAGTTCTTCTTCAGGGACTCAAGGTCCACTCCCTGCTCTCTGCACGTGTCGAACACACTGAGGGGAGAGACAGGCATGATGTTGACAGTTAAACACATCTTTACAGACAGACAGACACAGACACACAAACGTACAGATACATACAGACACATACAGCAGGGTTTCCCGCAGTACTTTGCAGCTAAGGTGGCCGCCTGAGCAACACACACCTGCCGCCTTAACTAGCCTACGTCGTCAACATTTTTTTATATGAGCGATACTCTGTAGGCCTACTGTTTTCTCCCTTTCATTCCAAACAGTCTCAGTCTCCCTTCTCTGCAGAATGCATTAAAAAAAAAAAAAACGTGCCATGAATTGGAAGTTTTACAATCTTTAAATGCCGTGAATCCTCAAATTATGGCTGGGTTCTTTTATTTACTTAGGCTGCGCAAAGCACAGGCCTTTATTTGGGACAGGCTTGTAATCGAGGCAGGCCTTTATTTCTTACATGCATTTTATTGTGAGACATGCGTTTCGTTTAGAGCAGCAAACCGGTAGGCTATCAAGAGCATACAATTTTCGTTTTGGTTTGGGATTTAATTTAATTTTTTGGACTGTTTGATTATATTGCAAAATGTTGGGACTGATAGGCACTGAACTCTGGGGGGTATTTGATTAAACTAGTTTCATGTAGTTGAAAGACAGTCGGGATTTCCATCCGATGTTTATTGCGAGACAGGCAGTCGCTTTCATTCATTTTTTTAATTATGCATGATTTACTTTTTTATTAAATTCGTAGGCTGGAATGCCTCGCGGCAACAATTGTGTTTAAATGTATTAGGGTAGGCTACTGCTTCAGCCTCTGGCAAGCTCAGAAGGGGTCGGAAAGCGACTGGTAGCTTGAGAGTGACGTGTTGGAGACCCATAGGACAACGACTTTTCAATATTAAACCAACAGTTTACAATATTAAACCAACCAACAATATAAAATATTAAGAAGAGCTCTTTAATTTCATTGAGTTAAATCGAAACAATATGTCTTCTAGTGCTCGTGGACTGATAGCCATACTAGACAATTATTACCCTGGCTTGTATTTGGGGCCTAGCCTGGCTAGCGCCACCACTTCTCAATGAGACGTGGTCTGGGAACCAAACGTTCATTTTCTCGTATTTGAAAAAAATGCCCAGATCCGTTTATTGGGTGCCACGGATGTCTATCAAATGCGTCTGTGCATAGCTCATCATCGTCTTGCTTTCCCCCCTGTTCTGTGATTGGTTCCCTATCTCAGGCGAAAATTTGCTCCATGGTCTCCAGGCTGCCTTAGCAGCGTGAATCAAATCGCGCACAAGGCAGCATGGGAACACCCAGGCTATTTGGGGCCAGCCTTTATTTCCGAATCGACCACGCCCCCGGCTGTTATCCAAGGCCCGGCTATAGGCTAAATAGAATCCCGGCCATAATTTGAGGATTTACGGGTAGGATATGCCTCCGAATTGTGTGATGCGTCTGAACAACGGCATCTGGTGGTTGAATGTCATCATACTATCTATCATCGTTCGGCAAACATTCTAATTCAAAATTGTAAATATTACACAAAAGTATAAAATAATCTAAACTTCATTCACTCTCCAGAAGGATGTACTTGGTATCAAATGATAGCTCTGTGGCTCTGTGTCTCCTCTTTCATCTGACATGCGTGGCATATCTATCCGATCACGGGTCCGCGAGTAATTCAAATGAGAGAAATGGGTGCGCAGGTGAACTCAGAGAAGTATAGACTGTAAATATGATGCAATTTGATTTAATTTCATGATTTTTTTTTTTATTTACTTGATCGTACAGACAAGTGTGTAGTCTCTTTGGAAATCCCCACTTCTGCTCTGTCATGCAATACAGGTTTAATCTCGATGAGATGAACAGTTCCAGAGCAATGTAACAAAGAAGAAAGGGTGTGTGTTTTTGACGCACTGTCAATCGGGTTCTAACACCACAGTTTGACTACCTCAAAGACAAGACACACAATGTCTCAGGCAAGTTTCGAGCCCGGGTCAAATTCCCTTTGGGAAAAAAAAAGCTTTCATAAATTCTGTCTGTGTGAGGGGTTCAGCTGCCTTGATTGGACCCCTAAATACACAATTGCACAAATACACCTCTGACTCCTCTAGGCTAAAGAGGATAGGCACTATCCAACATATCCAACTTGTTATAGTAGAAATGTATAAACACACACACGTTGACTGCATCATACCTATCACCAATAATCTCGCAGACAAGAGAGCCTTTGAAGATTGGTGGGCAAAGAGTCGGTGATGATGTTGGAGTGGGGACCAGGCTCGGACTGGTAATCTGTACAACCGGTGGGCCGGTCCACATGTGGGCCGGTGACCTCCGGGATTTTTTTTTTTTTTAAAGTTATTTAGCCTATTTGCGGCCCGTCATGTAGACCTAGGCTTAGCCTATAAATGCAGTTGCATCCATTTGGATTGGGGGGTGACAGGTCAATCATTTTGGCCTCTTCATGACAGGTTCAGTGTGTGTTACGATCGCGCCCCCCTGCCCCACCCCTCAAGTGGATTTGTCCAAGCAGACGCTTGGTTTGTGGGGAAATATAGCCTACGAGTCCATGCATGGTAGCCTAGGCTATATAAGTGCCCTCCGCTGGCTGGTGTTCACATCATCGCAGTTTAACCGTAAACAGCAATCAGAGGTGTCTAATTTTATTCCATAAATACATTGTTTTTATAGACGTAAGATTCACGCGCTACGAAGAGCTTCCATTTACTGCACCATGTAGGCTACTGTAGTGCGGTTTGTCTGTCAACATAAAAAAACTCCGGGTACCTACAATTTTTACAACTTGGTGGAAAAGTGTAGCACAGGTTAAAGAAAACCTATTCATGTTTGGACTCAAAAGGAACTTCAAAGTATTTCCCATATAGTAGCCTTTTAGCTCACAACGACAGTGAAAGTGGAACTTGGAAAGTGGAAGTCTCTCCACCGAGTGTTACATTAGATGCACAATCAATCGCGAGTTGATGCACGTAAAAAGTATCAACTGATAGGTTATTAACGAAGGTAGCCTGATTTTGCAAAATGTGATGACGGCACATTTTGGTGCCCTAACTGGTGAAATACAGTATTAACCTAAGTATGTCATCATATGGCCAACTATAAAGATGTAATCTGCCTGTTCCCAGGGATGGGTAGTATTTCTGAAACATGTAATATGTGTTTCAAATGCAAAATAGTATTTTGTCATTTGTATTTTATTGGGTTAAAGGAAATGGCTCTGTATTTTGTATCAAAATACTTTATTGGTGTGTATTTTTGTATTTTAAAAATACTGCAAAATACTAAATGTGAAAAACACAAAAAAGTAGATACTACACACAGGTGTAATGAATAATTGGTAATTAGGCAACAATGGTTTATGTTTATCGCAATCAGCTAATGTGAGACCTTTTGTCTTTTTTTAACAAAATTCTGGCTATGATTGTTCCTTGTATTGCATCATGAGCCATCGCTGCACCTATTGCATTCTACTGTTGTTAGCCTTAAGCCTAGCTCAGTCATTATGTTGTACCACATCACCCTCCATTAGAAGTGCAATGAGCTGCATTGAGCATAATAAACTGCATTTAGAATTCCAAATCCATATTTCCAGATATTTTGGTAAAAGTAACTTAAAAGTAATATGATAGTAGTGTAATGCCTTACCATTCAGAGACAGTAATATTATAATGTAATGAATTACTTTGAAATGACAGTAATAAGTAATATATAATATATTACGATTTTGAAGTAACTTGCCCAACACTGATTAAACCACAGGTCACTGCTTGACTAAATGAAAAATATAGGCTACTGAACATGCATGGATATCGTCATAGTTGACAGAAATTACGATACTGATTATATAATAACCTATAGGTCCAAATCTAAATGTTTGGGTTCAGTTTATGAAGTGTTGCTACAGCATGATACTGTGTGTTTGTTATTTATGGGGGGGAATCAGGGAGGGATTTTGGTATCGGTGGGCTTGTGTGTGTGTGTGTGTGTGTGGGGGGTCGTCGGTCCAGTAGTGGGCCGGTCCAGAAGAAAATTGCCAGGGGCGAATTTTGTTCCCAGTCCAACCCTGGTGGGGACACATGACTTATTTCGTGGTGCTTCGTCGCAGAATCCATTCTTGACGGGGTCGGGGTAGATCCAGTGCAGTCTGTGGACAGCAGTTGTTATCCTCTCTCACACCACCAGGGCGCACACAAGAGCTGCCTCCACACTCACCTACATTAGACACATTATAAATGGACATGAACTTATATGCAAACACACACACTCATAGATGAGCTTTAGAGACACACATACACACACAAACACATACATACATTTTAAACCTACCTTTATTTACAATAATTACAAGTAGTTCTTATCATGAACAAACTGTCAAAAATAAGCCCAATAAATGTGGTCTTTAAAAACCTGTATGGTGTAAAGACGGGAGCACCCAAAAAATCTGTGTTCAAACACAAAGTAGGAGAGCTTGTTAGAGTATCTAAGGTCAGAGGCGCATTCACAGGTTTCATTTTGATACTACGATGTTAGCTGTTATTATAAGATGATACCATATCAGGTAAGATGTCACAGTAGCGTTTAGAGTTGGCGGCTGTTAGATAACGCCACATTCTTGATTTAATAGTTCTGTTGAATCGCTCCACGACACTAGCTTTTAATTCACTCCCAGTGGCGAAATGATGAATGTTGTTTTTATTCACGATCCTCTGGAAATGCTGATTAAAAAATTCTTTCCCACGGTCAGTTTGCAACTTCTGGGGTATACGACCCTCTTCTATGATTGATTCAAAAGCAGCGGCAACCGCCATCCCTGTTTTGTTTTTTAAAATACGCACCCATGCGTATTTGCTAAAGACATCTATACACGTCAGCATATATTTAGCATGGTCATTCTCCCTGGAGTATATGGACATGCCAACCAGATCCGCTTGAAATTGTCTGTTGATACCATACACAATCACCCTATTCCTTTTGTAATTGACACGCACAGGTTTATGAAGCGTGTAGGCATCCTCCCCTGATAACCATTCAGCAACATCCTTATCGGACAGATGTACCCCTGTTTTTTTAAAGGCAGCTTCTTTTAATCTAGTTATACCCCCATATGAACCCTCACTTGAAGGTGTGTAGTAGATTGTATTTAGAACCTCCTCCATGACTCCTTCCATACAACTAATGACAGACCATGATGTGCATTCACAATCTTTTATTTGACAAGCAGACTTACATATCCATCATGGTTAGAGAATCAAGGTAGTTTAAAAATTTAACACACACATCAAAGTCCTTAGCAACCAGAAATTCCACTAGGCTATTCACAACCGCATAGACATCCACAGACTCATTCTTACTTTGTTTGATGACACATACATCAGTTACATATGTACAAAGAGCTACGATATGCCCTATCTTGAAAAACGCTTGCTGAATCATACACATGTTCTCTAAAATTTCATGCACTGTTACATGATACGCCTTGTTAATGGAGGACCCCATATTCAGTAGATCGGACCATTCTTCAGACAATGATCTAGCTAGCATCATTTGATTTTTTAAGGCTTTAAAATGATGGTAAGGTACAGCAATATCATCGCCTGTTAATTCGTAGACAATAGCTTCTACAGACCCCCAAATTTTTGGAGGATGGGTCTGATAGCCGTAATGTCCCAATAGATGATTCACGCTTTGCAGTAGTGGTCTTTTGTATAGCCGATGTTTTATATCCTCAACATTTGTTTGGAAGTAATACGCATCTGGTTCAAAGAGGCAAGAATGTTGAATCTGGCTGGGGTGGTTTACTTGACATCCAAAACAGTCCTCCTGTAACTTCTGGGTGATGATGTGTTGTAGTGTAATACACACACAGGCCTTGATAAGTCCAAGAGGTAGCTCTGCCAAACAACCAACAAGGTCTTCACCAGTAGCTTTAGAAGTCCCGGTTCCATCTGCTGATGATACAGGGTTTAATGACACACCAATCTCTAAGTCTTCTGAACAATCCATCATGCCCACCCCACCACAGGTATTTTGATATACACACGCATCAGTCATCTTAACATCTGTTGCTGGCATCATGACGGTTCTGAACATCTCGATGATCCGGCTGGTATGATCGTATACAGCCACTAACCATTCAATGGATGTAGTCTGGAGGGGCGAGACTTCTCCACTACCCAATCAAGGGTGACCTCTCCTTTATCTCCAGAGACGTTTTTGTTACCGGTAGGGACCTTAGCCAATATTTCACCCCCGGGTAATGCAATAGTATAATCCTCTTCTGTCGTCACAGACTCTGTTGGACTCTGTTGTAAAGGACTATGGTTGGACTACTGTTTGCACCTTCACCATGACACTCACTCCCTTTAGCACCTCACCAGTCCTGGCCCTGTCAGTACAAGCGTCTTATGCTTGATCACCCTCAAGCACATTGGACTTTCTTAATTTAACTTATATAGTGTATTTAGTATTTAGTTTTGTTAGCTTCTTATCTTATCTTGTACTGTCTTTATTGTACAGTGGAGTTTAGTTATATGTTTATACTTATACTAATGTTTACCATTTCTGTTGTAAGTGCATGTTGTGTGTTATGTCTGTATGCTACTGAGACCCTTGAATTTCCCCTTGAGGATCAATAAAGTATCTATCTATCTATCTATCTATCTATCTCTTTTTAAGCTTCATGAACGAGGGGGCGCTGATTCCGGAGCTGCTTCTGCACAATGGTTGGCCAGTTTCAGATCATCTTGGCACGTCTGGAAGAGACACGCCTTGACGCCCTGGTATCTTTCCAAACCAGCACTCCATTTGAACAATCTATCAACCTTTTTGAAAACATCACTTAGAATATGCCGGTCTTTCCAAAGATACTCCACTTTAGGTGTATATGCGAATTCATTCAAATCTTCTTCATTATAATATGTAGGTCTTCTGTATGCACTGCTAGACAGGCGAATGAAATCCTGTGGACAGTTAGCATACATATGGTAAGACTTGACATAGGCTGGACTATTCCATGATGCTGTGTAGCGACTGTCCATAGCAGGCTGTACAATATCCTTCCCTAAGTCCCTAAACATCACCCAATCTGCATCACAAAATGAAATGTGCGCCATGTCGTCTGAAAACGCCAAATCCGGAGATGTCAAAGCGTATAGCTTCACACTGCGATCTTCCTTGTCAAAAACATAGCCTCCTATGCGCCCATCGTTCAACAACCATTGGTATTCCACGCCATCATTAGGTTTACTCAGAAAATTAACAAAAGTTTCAGGTCTCCTCCTTTGCGGTGCATAAGTCATTTCAGGATTCGATAGCTTACCGCTAACAGGCGTGAGTGTAATCCGTCTCTTTGATTTTGCCGATTCAATCATGTCAGCCATGGTAAGTTCTGTTCAAAATCACTGCTAACAATGATAGCTATACATCACCCACAGCTTTTATAATCTCAATCCTAGAGACATGCCGGGGCAAAACACACCCACTACAAAAGGGTTTATAGATAACCAGGTGTCTGCATACAGACATCACTACTCATAAACAGGTCTTTTACAATGTTATCAGCACTAGTGTACGTAGGTAGTAGGCAGACCCCCCACATGAAAGGGGTCTCAAACAACACACTCAGAGACATGCCCGGACAAAGCCGTGGCCTACTGGTTAGCACTTGTAACTTAAAGCTAACACATTTTTTCAATCAGAACCTCTAACAACATGCTAAACAGGTTAACGGCTATGCTAGCAGCACACTTTATATCTACCCCCATTTACCACTAAACATATACAACTCTTACAATGTTTATCTGACCCCCCAACAACCACAAAACACACATGGGGGTTTGGGGGCCAATATGGCCGCTCAGGGGTATCACATCAGTCACATGTCTGTCACATGACTCTACATCCAATATGGATGCCAAGGGGGGTGTGGCATTGTTAGACAACAGACACATGACTTTACATCCAATATGGCTGCCCAGGGGTTTGACACCAGTCACATGACTGTCACATGACTCACAAAACAACAACAATAACAAACAACACGTGGTGACAACCACATGGCTAATTTGCTTAAAAAGGAGGCGTGGTTATGACGTGATTTATGACGTTTCAGGGGGCGGGGCTTATTTTTGACAGTTTGTTCATGATAAGAACTACTATTACAACATGTATCTCTGCACCTCCTCTATCTGTATAAGTAAGTATAAGTATATATACTCTTTTGATCCCGTGAGGGAAATTTGGTCTCTGCATTTATCCCAACACTCAGCACACAGTGAACACACAGTGAGGTGAAGCACACACTAATCCCGGCGCAGTGAGCTGCCTGCAATAACAGCGGCGCTCGGGGAGCAGTGAGGGGTTAGGTGCCTTGCTCAAGGGCACTTCAGCCATGCCTACTGGTCGGGGTTCGAACCGGCAACCAAGTCCCAAGCGTTAACCCGTAGGCCACGGCTGCCCCACTAACTATCTGTGCACCAATTAAAGTTATTGCATACAGTATATATTTTATATGCAATTCGTTCTACTGTATATGATGTATTTTATCTGGATCTTGAGTTTGTAATAAACATTAGATAGATTGGTTACAGATGTATCCCATTGTTATAAACTGTGTGAATGCTGCCCCCTCCTTAAACATCTGCCCCAGTCTCAGTATCTGTCCTGGCCCCCAAACATCTGCCCCAACCCCCATGTATCTGCCCCAATCAGCTGGACCCTGTGGACACTCACCACACTGTCCCTCCACATTGTTGTGGAACCCAGAGGAAACTTTTGCTTCTCATTTGTATCCCTTCTGTTGCTAAGGAGGCAAAATGGTGATTCTCTTTTAAGGATCATTTAAGTATTACTTTTGTCACAATTATTTCTCCTAATTTTGCCTTAGGAGAAATAAAACAAGCAAAAGATGAGACACATAGCAATAAGACAAGTAGGAGTCACATAAGAGATATTAGTTTGAGAAGCAGGAGAAGTACAGGAGATCTCTTATATGTTTGAGTGTAGTCTCACTTACAACTTGTTTCTCCTTAGGAGAAATAATAGAGCAGATGGAGTCACATAAGAGATATTAGTTTGAGAAGCAGGAGAAATACGGGAGATCTCTTATATGTTTGAGTGTAGTCTCATGTACAACTTGTTTCTCCTTAGGAGAAATAATAGAGCAAATGAGGAGACATTGCAATGAGAAACTGTTGAGAAGTAGGAGTTACAATTGAGATATCAGTTTGAGGGTCAAAAATAGGGCACTCCATAGCATTTCAAACTTTTATTTTATAAAACAAAGCAAAACAGTTGTACTTTAAAAATGGACTTTAAGCAATGGGAGCTTGCACAGTTGCACTTTAAAATGGACTTCAAGCAATGGAAGCATGTTAATGCCTTGATATGTTCTTTTTAAAAATTGTGTATTCTTATTATGACCGCCGCGCAGCGAAGCGGCGGTCATATAGGTTTAGTCAGATTTTTCTTTTTTTTCTTTTTCGCATGCCCAAATTTCCGTCAATGATTCCCGGGACACTGAAAGACCGGGGAACACGAAACTTGGTGGGCATGTAACCCCACATGGATAGCATGGAACCATCGTTTTTCGTTTTGATCTGTAGCCCCCCCGCTGGACTGGACCCCCCGAAAGGAGGGTAGGGCAGACACAGTTTTCTGTGAATATCTCGAAAACCGTAGGCTTTAGGAGGACCATTTTTTTTTTGTATGTTGATCTCAAGGGGCCATGTCAACCCATTCCATAACCACTCATTTCATGTATAGCGCCACCTAGTTAAACACAAAAAAGTAAAAATGAGGTGTTGTAATTGAAGGTATCTGTGACCTAACATAGTCAAAACTGCACAAAATTGGAATTGTAGGATCATTATGACACCCTCTGTATGCACGCCAAGTTTTGTGGAATTCCGTTCATGGGGGGCCACACAATAAATTAATTTATGTTACTATACACCAACTGGCCTGTAGGTGGCCGGAGACAGTTTTCTGTGAATATCTCGAGAACCGTGGGGCCTAGGAGGTCCACCTTTTTATGTATGTTGGTCTTAAGGGGCATGTCAACCCATCCCATTACCACTTATTTTATGTATAGCACCACCTAGTTAAAAAAATTAAAAGCAAAAATTAGGTGTTTTCATCACAATATCTCTGGCTGACAAGCAAAACAAAACTGCACGAAATTAAAAGTGTAGGATCATTATGACACCCTCGAATGCATGCCAAGTTTTGTGTACTTTTCGTTCATGGGGGCCTTACAATAAAATAATTTATGTGTACATTTAGTGACTTACACCAACAAGGATTCGGGACACTGAAAGACGGGGTACACAAAACTTGGTGGGCATGTACCCCCACATGGATAGCATGGAACCGTCATTCTTCGTTTTGATCTGTAGCCCCCCCGCTGGACTGGACCCCCCGGAAGGAGGGTAGGGCAGACACAGTTCTCTGTGAATATCTTGAGAACTGTAGGGCCTAGGATGACCAATTTTTTCCGTATGTTTGCCTCCAGGGGTCACCCATTCCATGTGCACACATGTGCATAAACAGATACACACGCACACACATACATTTACAGTAATCATACGTATGACACATACTCACACAGTAGACATATGTACGCATGCATGCACATGCACAAACACACATACGCAGGCAAACACACAAGCACGCACATACACACACACACACACACACCCACACACATAAACATAAATTTGTACACGCACACATGCACATAATTCAAGAATTTTTCCCATCATCTACTCCCTGAATTTTTGGTCATTGATACCCGGGACACCGAACCACCGGGATACATGAAATTTGGTGGGTATGTAGCCCCACTAGACTTTTACGGAAAAATTTCATTTCGTACCCGGGGACCACCACCAGCCCCCACCCCCCACCCCCCGGGCTGGGCCCCCGAACCAAAAAAAAAAAAAAACAGTTTTTCCTAAATAACTACCTGAACCGTGGCACTGAGGATGAAGAATCTTTTATGTTGTTGTATGTATGTATGTATGTTGGTCTCAAGGGCCCACATCAACCTGGCTCATAATCACTCATTTGTGATTTGCACCCCCGAACCCCGGTAAAAAATTAAAATGCAATATTATTCTGCCCCTATCTTTTAAGATGTTCAGAACTGCACCAAATTTTATGTGTATGATTGACCTGGCATTCTCTGGGGGTATGCCAAGTTTCGTAGAATTTCATCCATGGGGGGGTCTAAAAAACATTTACATTTAGTGACTGTACACTCATTGGCCTGTAAATGGCGGTGCACACATATACACATGCACACACACAGGCACCCACATACTATCAGTATTAGAACGGCCGATACATAATTACAAATTCAGTAGGATTAAAAAGAAAGCCAAAATAAATATTCATCATCATCATCATGGCTGCATTTTCAGTATTGGCGATAAGTAGTCGTTTGTCCACTAGATGGTGCATCGTTGCAGTGAGGCGTAATTTTGTTGGAAGTTAAAAGTGGGTTGGAAAAACAATGGACGCTTCCTACAAGGACTGTAATTTACCTCAGCGGACATCTAATAAGGATAGGACGATGTTCACATGAAGTGTAATTCCCATTTCTTCTTGAAGCGAAATAAATCTGAGGATGTTTATCGGACATGCTTGGTTTTACTGCAGATGCGTTAATCTTGTAATATCAATAAGGACCTAGGTAATGTTACAGTTAGCGTTAGTTGAGTGATGGAGGCATTTGATTGATTGCATTTGTAGAAAACTATAAATGCGGTTATACCAAGCAAATTGATAGCAGCACTGTTTGTATCTTTCGACTGTCATTTATTGCACGTGCTACAAAATCATTCTGTGCAATGGAAGATTTACCAACGTTACACCGGTCTGATACAGTTTTGCCTATACATGCGTGAGACTGAGACGCCTGTTTATTTTGTTTTAAGTGCGTGCATGGTGTGAGAGGGGAATCGATGTGCTTTGATTACAGCTTGGTAGTTGTAGTCTTGTGAGTATCCAAACAATGACACCTTCATTTCATTATGGCTGCTTTAGCAACACACCTTAAGCTACTGTGTAGTGGGTCCCATCTAGAAGTGGCTACTTCATTCGCGCTTTCCTTGACTCATGGAGCTGCTTGAATGTTATTACAATTTTTCGCCACGATATGGCAGTTTAAGTCCGCTTGATACTGTAAGGCGTAAGCCATTGGTTTCCAAAGGAGATTTTATTTGTGTCGCCAGCATAGCCTATTGACAATTTATGTTGTAAATAGGCCTACCTTATAATCCTACCTGTAGCTTAGGGAAGCTAACAGCTTTCTATTAGGATCTAGTTTGTTAGTTACCGTTTTGTCATAACTCCCTAATGCATTTTTGCATTTAGAATAGCCAGAGCGTGTATATCTCAATCGGGAAAATTAAACAATATCGGTGCCTATGGACTAGGCTGGGTGAACCCAGCCTGATCTGCCCGCTATTTATTTTTGATTTCTTAAAAGATTGAGCTTGGTCTGATGAAAGCCAGACTAGCCATGGACCTCAGTTACACAATGCAAGGGAACATGAATCAGCCTATATTTGCACGAACAATAACGGACAAAAGCTCTTCAACTTTGGCCCGTTAAAATGTGTATGAACAGTCTAGCGACGCATTTCATCAAGGCCCATTTGGACATGTCAGTTATTTGCACCACTGGTTAGATGTAAAACAGCATTTCGTTTCAGACTAGGCTACTGTTACTTAATTTGTGCATTAACAAAAACGTTTCAGACTACTGTTACTTAATTTGTGCATTGACAATAAAGTATTACATGAACTAAAGATGACTAAAATCTTATGTAGAAGAAGAAACATTCACAAAAAATCCATCCATCCAAAAATGACCTTTGTTTTTGATAGCTGTTGAAAACGGCATGGAACTGACAGAGATGTTTTTGTTTATAAATACACAAAAAATAAATAAATAAATAAATAACATTATGCTGATACCTTTTGCTTTTCCCAAATACAATGTAGCCTACAGGTGTAAGTGACCTTTCATCAATCCAGTTGCAATGGATGAACTGTGATGAACTGCCCTACTTGTGATTGTTTAGAGATTTTAAAGGTTTTATAACAATGCTACATCTTCTTTGGCTATTCTACAATCTATTCACCTTTTCAGCACCAGTAGGCTACTTTCTGTGCAGCCGCACACACACACTCAGGCATGCCAAACAAGCATACACAAAAGTTTCAAGAGTGGGGGATGGAGTAAAATATGGAGACAAATTGAAGTGTGATTTATTTTCGCGGAACGGATGTACAGGACTGAGCGGCGGTCATATTTTGTACCGCTATGCGGTACATCTAGTTTTTTATTTTTTTGTGTGTGTGAGTGTGTATGTGAGTATTATTCTTAAAAGCTGCACAAGCAAATTGCATTGTACGGACCAACTGCACAATGACAATTTAAGTCTATCTATAAATCATACAACATAGAGAAATGAACTAATAAACAATAACATAAACAAACTGAACTTGTGCCAAAGCGTGCCATACTGTGTACAATGGTGGATGAAAGCGTGGGCTGGTCAATCTGCGTCTTTTATCCTGGTGATGGAACCAACCAAAGGGAGGAGGGAGAGAAGAGCAGAAAATAGAACATTGTTAGTTTGTGAGCCACTCAAAAATACAAAGTAAGACATTTGTTTGACCGTCTGCTTTCATAACTGTGGGAATTTTGATACAGCACAAAGATCAGACACACCTTATTAATCACTTAAACACAGAATGGGGGATGTGATAGCTACCACTCACATTTGCTATATGTTGCCCAATTGAAAAACAGATTGTATTGATATATTTGTTAAGCTTAAACAAGTTTGTTGAATTCCCTCACCTCATCTAGTGAGTAAACTGTCCCCCCTATCCAGCTTACCACTAGGCAAAACCTTGTTTTGGTTGGACTAAGCCTATTCAGTGTAAAAAAAAAATGGGCATCTGAAAATAGTTTAGTTCAGAGTCCTGATGTCAAAAAAGTAATTTGGGCAATTTTTTTTGTCATCTGGGAGCTGGCTCCATAGTCAGAACGCATAACAACTAAATGCAGCATTGCCTTGTTTAGTTCTGATAGTGGGTTTCAACAGGAACATTTCTCCTGTGATCAGTGAGGTTTAAGTGATGAGTATTGCTGGAACATGTCGCACAGTCTCATTGAAGGGCAAATCTGGTGTAAACTGATTCAAAGCCTTGTTGTTCGAGCTCACCAGGCACTGTCCAAAGGACAAAGAACAATAAAATGTGTCGTAACCTAGACAAGTTATGGACAAGAAAGTAAAGCAGACTCAATATGGCAAAAAAGCCTTCGGTATCTTCTTTCCATTACAGGGTTTCCCCAGGTTTGACCACCCCAAATAAGACTTTTTTTAAGACCACTTACATGAAAATTAAGACCTACATCACACCCATTATGCGGTTGTAAAACACCAGATCAAATCCATAATGACAATTAAAACAACACTTCCCCATGATGTGCTGTCCTCTCCTTTCGACTGATTATGTTGATTCATTGCTGCCGGTTCGAAAACCCAAAGTATTGTTTGCGCATATCCTAAGAAATTAGACTAGTGTAGTTGCCACGATACCAAAATTATTGTTTCGATATCGGTACCACATCAAGAATTGCGATTGATACTTCTTCGATAATTCTTAAAAAATGTATTTGATTTGGGGGCCCAGACCACCTTGACATCATCAGTAATATTGAATATAGTGTTATCATTCACACCAGTGGGCATCCTAGATTCTGCTTGACTCTTTCCACACACACGGAAAATTATGGCTTATTTCATATGTTTCTATTTCATATACCTTCGAATTCATATAAAGTGTACAGTTAATGTATAGTATTTTTTAATCTGCATAATTACTATTAATCTGCTTAATTGCTAAACATATTTAGTCATTTGAATACTTAATATTTATTTTTAAACTATTACACCTAGGCAAATTTTAATGTGGTGTGTAGGCCTAGGTGTAATTGAGTGTTTGTCACTTTAAAGGTGCCATGTGTAATGTCTGCCAAAAAATCAATTCATACTCCACATTCCATAAAAGATGGGGCAGTATACCCCCAGAAAGTGAGTTTGTCTACTGTTGTGCCTGCCCGGCTCAAGGCAAACACAACATAAAAGGGGAGACCACACGCTGCTCAAAATTAAGAAAATATTTATTAAATAAATGAACTATGTACAAAAGTCAGTGAATGAAGAGTAAAGCAAGACTGTAGTGTATGTCAGCATAGTGAGGTGAAGTGCAAAACCAAAAGAAACGAACAGGGCGCAGCCCGTCCGGCCGCAACGACAGCACCCCACAACTCTGGAACCGGCAATCAGCGGAAGCGGGAGAGAGAGCGAGAGAGATTGAAGCAGGCTCCCGGGACCCGCTTATATCCTGCCCTAATCGCTGGCGCAATTAGCCCACGCCATTCTGCAGAGCTCCCCCTGTAGGCCACACACAGAACAGCAGCAGAGCCAACACAGACAAAGAGCAAGAAGTGCAACAAGACCCAGCACTGACCAGCTGGGGCGTCACACTACCCTAGAGTAACAACTGAGACACGTGTATTGCAGTTTGACTGGCGGTTATGTTACCCGCATACTGCCTCCCATGGCCGAAACTGGTATTATGACACTTGTCAGGCTGTGGCTAGTAATTTAGCATGCTAATTCAGGTTGATATCTCTTCAGCACTACTATACCTTGTCATTTTTTTAATGACATCATCGC
The DNA here is from genome assembly GCF_017589495.1 of Alosa alosa. Classification (NCBI taxonomy): domain Eukaryota; kingdom Metazoa; phylum Chordata; class Actinopteri; order Clupeiformes; family Clupeidae; genus Alosa; species Alosa alosa. The sequence goes on along the minus strand of NC_063205.1, from coordinate 30,059,617 downwards.
CCTTATTTCCTCTCATTCTTTTGATGCGTGTAGCTCTTTTTTTGGATATTTTTACCTCAATTCTTACACATGGCACCTTTAAGAAATACGTGAGTAATTACTGTAGCCTTCAGTCTCACGGTTTTAGGCTAGTGAATAATAGTTGCACATAATGCATAAGGATATGTGGATGCAATTCATTGTTGTCTGTCATTAGATAAAATAAATGTAAATAAAAAACTATCAAGTTCATAGAAGGGATCATGTTCAATAATGATTTTAGCACTAATTACTTAATGACATACATGACCTGAGCTAGCAGAATTAGTTAGCAAGGAGCTCTCTCCAGATGTAAAAGTTTGCAAAGGTTGCGCTGCCTATTTCTAAATGACATTAAACCCAATAG
>NC_063205.1:30031687-30058732 GCF_017589495.1 Alosa alosa | reverse complement strand
CTGATGCTCGCGTTGGACGGAGCTTTGATGAGGCTCCGCTCTCCTCCATCGTTAACTTTTCTCCACCTGTCGCCTATTGCGTTGCTCATGTTCCGTAGGTTGTAGTCATGGTCGCTTGATTTTCGGGACATAAGTGAAGTCACGTAAAACGTGCACAAGACTTGTAGGCTATAGGGAGTTCGGCCGACTGTATTTTTGCAAAAAGCCTAAACGTCCTAAAGCGCAGCAATGAACAGAATGCAGGCCTACTTTTATCGCGCAAGCTAAACTGATCTCGCAAACAGACGCGGTCAGTGTGTGTAAACTTCTCCGTCTGTTGCGCTCAACTACATCCCAGTGGTACTGATGGTGCTTACGCGGTTATGGAGAGTTGTGGGAAAGGTGGGATCGGAGGGAGTCGACTTCACTCGTCACTGTCAGCGTCCGTGTGACGTAAGGACGCTTCACATCGATGTATCTCAGGCATATGCTAAAAGGCACGGTCTGGTCGATGGTAATCATTATCTGAAGTGAAAATGGTCGTCATATCTTGTCTCTCTCTCTCTCTTGTTTTTTTCCCAATCTGATTGCACGGCTTATGCTAAAAATGGCAATGAGACAAACAAAGCAATTAGCCCACCCTATAGGGGAGAACGGGTATGGTTGTACCATGGGGTGAGTTATAACACCACCATTTCCACAAGCAGGAATAAGACATGATGATCACCTCAGCACTCGCGTAATTCCACCACCACTGTCCCACATGGTCCTTGTTAAGCCCAGAATGCCACCCGTTCTAATTTTACAGACGGAAAAGTGATTTTGATATAAGAAAGTATTTTTTTTCACCAGGGCTATATTTTGTTTAGAACTTATAGCATTGAAGATAAAACCACATGCCATATTAAACTGTAGTCTCTGAGACAATACATGATGCATTTCTTCCAAGCATAAACCAAAGCATTAGGCCTATATACAGCAAGATACAAATGGCATGTCCACCCCACATGCATTCAAATTAGTACAATTGCTAGATTTAAAAAATGTGACAGAATGCTTCAGTACTGGGTGGTGGGGGGGGAGTTGACCTATCCTACACCTCACTTGGAAACCTCTCCTTTCCAGACGACTTAAAATGATTTATGTGTCATTAATTATCATTTAATGTCATTTCTCTGGCATTGTTTTTGTCAGATGTAGGTTATCAACACTGGCACATCTGTATTACGAGTTTTGTGCAAAATGTTATACTATAGTCAAATTTACACAGAGAAACACACACACACACACTCACAAACACACCCATACACACATCTCACACATACATACAGTAGACTACTTTGGTTATGGTCATTCAAAGAGAAGCAAAATAAAAATGTTTTCTTGTGTTCATAGACCTATTTCAAAGCCCCAAACGTGTTTTTGAAACATATTGCATGATGTGGCCTCTCTTTTTCTGTCTTTTGTCTAACTGTTACAACTTGCCCCAGTATGTGTTACAACCCACCCCGGTAGTGAGGTTGTAACAAAGAACCACCTTGTATTCTACATCAAATTACAAGGTCTGTGATTTTCTTGCAGAAATTTGAGTTGATTCTATTTGAAGTACACAAATGTGAGTATTTTGAAAAAAGATTACAGGATTGTAGCTCACAAATTTTGAGCCTACACATCATAGTGATCTGTGTTAGGCCTAGGCTATAGCTTGTTACAGCACATAGGCTACACATCATAGTGATCTGTATAGGCCTAGGCTATAGCTTGTTACAGCACATAGGCTACACATCATAGTGATCTGTATAGGCCTAGGCTATAGCTTGTTACAGCACATAGGCTACACATCATAGTGATCTGTGTTAGGCCTAGGCTATAGCTTGTTACAGCACATAGGCTACACATCATAGTGATAGTGATCTGTATAGGCCTAGGCTATAGCTTGTTACAGCACATAGGCTACACTTCATAGTGATAGTGATCTGTATAGGCCTAGACTATAGCTTGTTACAGCACATAGGCTACACATCATAGTGATCTGTATAGGCCTAGGCTATAGCTTGTTACAGCACATAGGCTACACATCATAGTGATCTGTATAGGCCTAGGCTATAGCTTGTTACAGCACATAGGCTACACATCATAGTGATCTGTAGAGGCCTAGGCTATAGCTTGTTACAGCACATAGGCTACACATCATAGTGATCTGTAGAGGCCTAGGCTATAGCTTGTTACAGCACATAGGCTACACATCATAGTGATCTGTATAGGCCTAGGCTATAGCTTGTTACAGCACATAGGCTACACATCATAGTGATAGGCCTGGCTCTGTATAGGCCTAGGCTATAGCTTGTTACAGCACATAGGCTACACATCATAGTGATCTGTATAGGCCTAGGCTATAGCTTGTTACAGCACATAGGCTACACATCATCATGAGTGATCTGTAGAGGCCTAGGCTATAGCTTGTTACAGCACATAGGCTACACATCATAGTGATCTGTATAGGCCTAGGCTATAGCTTGTTACAGCACATAGGCTACACATCATAGTGATCTGTATAGGCCTAGGCTATAGTTTGTTTCCCACTCTGCCCACCCTAATAGGAAATTGGAGTGGAAAGCTTGAAACAGTGACGTTGGAAGTGGGTTGGGTGGAACTGAACCAAGACACTTCCGTGTAGACAGACCCATGGCTACACTGGACAGGCAACTGTGTTCTCTTCCCAGAGCATCCTTTCTCTATGATCTGCAGGGTAAGGGCCTCCTCGACGAGGAGTGTGCCCACATGGAAAAAGAAGAGAACAGAAAACCTGTCGATCCAGGTGCCGTCTGTTTCAGGATCTAACTGAATTTTCAGACTGTTTGGCTAGTGCGCCCTCTTGTGGACAGACTTAGTTATTACATTAATGGTGAGAAATAATGTACATTTTTTGAGTCCATACTCCATAGACTCCCTCTTTCCCCCTCTGATGGCAGCAGTTTTTAAACATCCGAAACCTGCAGAAAACAGGGATCAAAGGGAGAATTTACTATCTGAGAATAACCTAATAGACCCTAAGCAGTCTGGTTTCAAGAGTGGTCATTCTACTGAAACTGCTTTTTGTCTGTGACTGAAGCATTGAGAGTAGGGAAGGCTTCTGCTAAATCCTCATATTCATGATCTCCTGTAAAAAGAATCTCTCTCTCTCACTCGTGTGCGCTAAAGGTGCGTTTCCAATTAAATGGAGTAGCATAATGTTCAAATTAGATCTGCTACATAGTGGAGACTGAGAGGAGTCATATCGTCTATATACCTCTTCTCTAAAACTTTGACAATGATGTGAGTTGTTTATTTCCAAGAGCTGTCATATTTGGCTAGTGTAGAGTTTTGACATATGAGCCAAATTCTGCAAAAACTGTATTTAATTATCATATCAATTATTTTGAATGGTGTTAGGGACACCACTAACAACTGTGGTGGTCTTTATCACCAAGATATCATATCATATCCCAGGAAATACTAAATGGATGTATTACAGGCAATGTATAAAATTAGTTAAACAGTTTGGTTAATACACAAGAGATAGACCTAGATTAAAGATTAAATCACTGACCTCAATGTCCAGCTCACATCATGGGCTTTCTAATAGCAGTTTCATTTGGTTTAATCACATTGACTTATTATTTGATTTTTTATATTTGATTATAGATTTTTATTTTTAAAGGCCAGTTATTTCATGGATCCAGGATACTATGCATCCTGATAAATGTCCCTTGGCCTTTGGAATTAAAATAGTCCCACATCATTCCACAAAACGTTTAATTCATCTCAAGGCCATAATTATAATACTTTGAAGGTTTTTTTGAGAAAGAAAGAAGAATGAGAACGAAAGAGAGAGGGGGGGGGTAGCGAGGGTGAGGAGGCACAGTAGAACGGCAGGGTGCCGCAAACCAAGTGACTTGTCACTTCAGACGGATGCATAGGCAGGGGCACAGTGACCCAAAGGCTCAAATGTCTGTGGTCAGTGGCACCTGCAGGTCCTGCATGCTGAGCGTCAGGTGTGGTTGAAACCGGTCATCAGTGAGTGAGTGAGTGGTGTGTGAGTGAGTGAGTGAGTGAGTGAGTGTGTGTGTGAGTGAGTGAGTGAGTGAGTGAGTGAGTGAGTGAGTGAGTGAGTGTGTGTGTGTGTGTGTGTGTGTGTGTGTGTGTGTGTGTGTGTGTGTGTGAGTGAATGAATGAGTGAGTGAATGAGTGAGTGAATGAGTGAGTGAGTGAGTGTGTGTGTGTGTGTGAGTAAATGAGTGAGTGAGTGTGTGAGAGTGAATGAATGAGTGAGTGTGTGTGTGTGTGAGTAAATGAGTGAGTGAGTGTGTGAATGAGTGGGTGAGTGAGTAAGTATATAAGAAGTAAGTAATTTTAATTTGTATAGCACATTACATTCCAAAGTGCTTCACAGTTAAAAAGATAGAGTTTAAAAGAAGATTCAAGCACCAACTACTTTACTTTACTTTACTTTATTTGGCAGACACATTTATCAGGTGACATACAAACAGGTTTTTTGACGTCAAGAAATGAAGATGGACATTAATGTCACCATAACACACGTCATAATCATCATTAAAATTCATTTAGAAGAAGTAAAATAACCCATAAAAGACATATGATAATTTGCCAGAAACTTTGTAAGTACAGCAAGTACAGAATTGTTGAAAAAGTAAAAAAAAAAAAATCATTAAGAAGAAAAAAGTAAGAAAAGTAAGAAAAAGATAACCTATAAAAGACAAATATGAATTTGCCCACAAATTTGTGCAGGCAAGTACAGACTTATCAAAACATAAAAAAGCTAGGACAATTTAAACAGTGTAGATGTTTTTTTAAAGGAATCCAAACTAGTGGCCGAACGAATGACATTTGACATCTCTTTGCACCATTGAGATAGTAAGAACGAGAACAGTCTGGATTGAGACCTGATAATGACATTCGCTCTGCACAAAAGTCGCTCATTGGAAGAACACAGTGATCTAGAGGGAGTATATATCTGGACTAACTCGCTGAGGTAAGTTGGCGCTGACCCAGTGACAACCATATAGGCCAAAGTCAGGGTTCTGAATTTAATTCTGGCCTCAACAGGGAGCCAGTGTAGTGATACTAGACACCTCCAGTGGTATAACTGACACATCCAGACTCAAACCAAAGCAAAAGTACAAGTGGCTTCAAATCCATTAGTTCAAGACTGAAAGGACAGGTTTTTAGTAGAGATGTATAAACAATCACAGATGATTTGTTTAAGAGGGGTCTAAAGACATTCCTATTCAACATGTACTTAGTTGTTTAAGCGCTTATGTGTTATGGTTTGTATAATATTGTTTTATTTTCATTATGCTGTTAATTAATTTGACATTATTGTTTATTATTGACATTCTCCTTAATGTAGTCTTACCATGTCATTGTTTTATATTATTGATTGAATGGACATTATTGTTTTATTATTGCCTTTCCCCTTTTTTATTGCTTATTTTTATTAGGCTATTGATTGAATTGATATTGTTGTTTATTATTACTATTCTCCTTATTATATTTGACCAACATTCTAATCTGTTCCCTGTTCAATTTAAAATATTATGTTGTTTTGTATATATGTCGCTTTGGACAAAGGCGTCTGCCAAATCCATAACCATGATGCTGATTTGAGGTCCTGGGGTAAGCTGTGCCAGAGGTGCGGTGCATGAATACTGAAAGCACGGTCACCTTTCTGTGTGGAGGAACAGGGAGTGTCCAGGCGTCAGTGTTGTAGTACTCAAGTCCAGGACTCGGACTCGAGTCCTAGTCATGGGCTAAATTTAGAGACTCGTGACTTGACTTGGACTTGAGCACTGAATGACTCGAACTTGGGACTCGGACTCGTACATTCAGACCATTCAGACTCGGAAATTGAGACGAGGACTCAACTTTTTTTTGTAATGTCATTAGGCTATAATATGTCATTAAAATATTATTTGGTATATGATTTTATTATCTAAATTATTCTCAGTATTAATATTAGTGCAATGGAGTGTTACTGCTTCATGTCATACATCACACATCATGCCATGTTCCTACAATAACGGACGTTAACTTTAACGGTGCCAAATGCCTGGAGACATGAATGCCCCGAAAGTTGTTTGTTTTGCATTAGTGACTCGACTCGGACTTGACTCAGATGAGTAGTGGACTCGACTCGGACTAAACTTGGAATTGGACTTGACTCAGACTTGAACACTGGAGACTCGAACCTGGACTCAGACTCGAGGCATGGTGACTTGACTACAACACTGCCAGGCGTGCGTGGGATGCAGATCTTAGTGGTCGTAATGGAGTGTAAAAGTTCAGCATGGTTGTTACATTAAACTTGAGCCTTCCCATTCAATCTCAATATAGAGTCCTGGATTGATGTGTTCTTGTTTCCTTGTCCCGATAAGCAGACTAGCGGCTGTGTTTTGTACTAACTGTATCTTGCAAGAGATGATTAATTAATTTCAATATAAAGGGCATTGCAATAGTTCAGTCTGGAAGTAATAAAAGCATGTATGACCTTCTCAAGATCTACTGCAGTTAAACAAAAATTAATTTAGCTATTGGTTTTAGCTGAAAGAAGCTGCCCTTGACAAAAGCATTGACTTGTTTGTCAAATTTTAATTCAGGGTCAAAAAGTACTCCAAGATTTCTGACCTGTGGTTTTAGAGATAAGGTAAGGGGGCCCAGGAATCCCCTCAGGCCTTCAGTTTGCTTAGGAGGACCAAACAGAATAGTCTCAGTCTTACTGGCATTTAACTGCAGGAAACTGTGAGCCATCCAGGTATATATATTCATCATTGAGCCTTTTAATACACTGATTTAAAGATAAAGATATAATATACTTTAAAGAATATTTTATCTTTATTTCCAAGGGACAAAGGTAGATATAATTGCAAATCATCTGCACAGCAATGAAAGGACACATTATGTTTGCAAATAATTTGACCAAGCAGAAGCATGTACAGAGAAAAAAAAAGAGGGCCCAAAATAGACCCTGTGGGACTCCAGAGGTCATAGCGGCAGGTGCAGAAGAGCATGCCCCAATGTTAACTGTGAAAGTTCTATGCTATATATATGAAGTAAACCAGTGAAGAGCCAAGCCCCTAATTCCTACACAGTGCTCTAGACACTCAATGAGTATGTCATGGTCCACTGTATCAAAAGCTGCACTTAAATCCAGCAAAACCAAAAAAGAACAATTTCCTGAGTCAGCATTCAACAACCTTCAGTAGAACAGACTCAGTACTGTGAAATGAAACCTGATTGAAAAACCTAAATCTAATCTAAAACTTTGCTCAAAAATGGTATATATATTTTGAGAATGGCTGATAGTTATTTAAAACACTAACTTAAAAGTTATGTTTCTTTAAGAGAGGTTGAACTATGGGATGTTTAAAACAATCAGGAACTATGCCATTAGCTTGGCTGGAATTTATTATAGCCAGAGCATCATAGCCAATGGCATCCCAGATCTCCTTAAAGAACCATGAAGGAATTGTATCATGAGTAAGTGAGTGAGTGAGTGGGTAAGTGAGTGAGTCAGTGAGTGAGTGAGTGAGTGAGTGAGTGGGTGGGTGAGTGAGTGAGTGAGTGAGTGAGTGGTGGGTGGTGGGGGAGTGAGTGGGAGGGGAGTGAGTGGGTGAGTGAGTGAGTGGGGGAGTGAGTGGGTGAGTGAGTGGGTGAGTGAGTGGGTAAGTGAGTGAGTGGGTGGGTGGGTGAGTGAGTGAGTGAGTGGGTGGGTGAGTGAGTGAGTGAGTGAGTGAGTGGGTAAGTGAATGGGTGAGTGAGTGGGTAAGTGAGTGAGTGGATGGGTGGGTGAGTGGGTGAGTGAGTGAGTGAGTGAGTGAGTGGGTGGGGGAGTGGGCCAAAGTGACAAGGTGCCATCAGGACTCCAAGAGAAGGCGTTGGACTGGGGAGTCCGGAGGGTTTGGCTCTTTACTGGGGGCAGACAAAGGAGAGAAGAATATCAATTTCATTTTTGATGACCACAGGGGCAGGATGGATGTTCTCTGTGTTATAGTGGCAGGCGGTCATCTGCCACACGTCCAGGATGTAAACTCCCACGTCGCGGAATGCCTCTCTCAGGATTCGGTCCAGCTGCATGGAAAACCAATCACTGCCATATATATCCTGCCACACACACACACACACACACACACACACACACATTTTAAGATGAACATACAACTCTTGCAAAAACAACACACACACAGGCCACCACACACACACTCACACAGAGTACAGTGATAGAGGCTCTTCTAGAGATCCTACCAGTATGTGTGTGTATGTGTACAGTATGTGTGTGAGTACTAGGGGTGGCACGGTTCACAAAAATAATCTGAACCGTTCGGTTCACTTGTCTTGGTTTGGGGCATGTGTGCATCGTATGGTTTTAATAATCTGAACCGTTCAGTTCACATTGTCTTGGTGCGGGGCATGTGTGCATCGTACGGTTTTAATGGTTCATGGCATGCTTAATGTAGTCAAATGCCCATATGTGACCTCAGAGAGTTTTTTTCCCTTTTGCGTGAAAGCGGAGGTGTGGAGTGATGCGGGTCACGTGTAGAAATGGCTAGTGGGAGAGATAAAAAAGGCAGGCCGGAGTTGGAGGATGCACCAGCGTCGCATAAGTCTGGAGTGTGGGAACATTTAGGATTTAAATTTACCTATGATGACAGCGGAAAGAAAACAGTAGATAGAACTGCGACTGTGTGCAACACGTATTCATTATGCTAGTGCAGGCTCAGAGTAGTTAATCGGGAGCTTTGGGAGGATGGGCCTGTCTGAATATCGTGAGCTTAAATGTATTGTTTCTGAAGTTCATTTGCGGCGCCCTCGCGGCACTTCAGCAGCTTAGGCTGTGCAGTCGCATCCCCTTTCTCCCAGTTTCCCAAACAAAGTAGCCCTCACAAAAACTGTTTGGACATATTTGCGATAATTAAGGGGAGAAGAAGGCTATATGAGCGGCCCCTCCTCCAGTGGCACGGCTCTGATGAACTCTCATGTGTGCAGGGGAGACGTGTGGTAGGCTAATAATAATTAATTTTACTGTGAGGTAATAACCCCAGATCTCAAAAGCCCTTGAAAATAAAATATCATTACAAAGTGTGTTGGGTCCTCCTCACATGGAAGATATAACGTTCTGTTTCAGTGTTCTAGAGCAGTGGTTTTCAAAGTGGGGGCCGCGAGGGGGTGCCAGGGGGGCCTCAGCAAGTTGGAAGGAAAAATAAAAGCAACAAATAAATACATTTAAAAAATGTAAAATACTTTGACTTATATTACTATGAGGGTTGTTATACAATGCCATTATAATAATGTGACGCATATCTGAACATTATATTTCCCATGATAATGACTGGGAATAATAGTAGAGTGATAGCTCTCATATAACAGAAAGCCCCAAATACAATTTTTACACACTGTATGCTCCATTGTGAAGTGCTTGTGGCTAAAATAATTATTAGGATTAGCTTAATGTATTTTTACATTTGCCGTTGTATTGTTGATGGGTTTAATAACACATCAAGAGGGTCCTTAGCCAGAACCTAGTGGTATTTGGGGGGCCTTGTCGTGGAAAAGTTTGGGAACCCCTGTTCTAGAGGATTGTTCAAATTCGGTAGAGACAGGAGAGAAAGTGCGCATTTACAGAAATTGTCAATGTGGTAGCCTAGAAGCTATCTTGCATAGCCCGGGTAGGCTACGCTATGTGTAGAAATAAAATATTCCGTAACATTTCAGTCAATCTTCCTGTGCTAAAAAGGCACAAATGTTCCTGTAGAGGGCAATAACACATTCTACTTTTTGCCAAATAAATGAAAAGCAATTTGAAATCATCAATGTCTTCACTCTTGCTGTATCAAAATCTCACCTTTCCTCAGAGATGGTCTTAATGATGTGCTTGAAGTCAAGTCAAACTATTTCAGTTTGTGCATGATTACATGATATGACTATACTAATCCTGTAGCCTAAATGGTGGATAATTAAGCTATACATCATATGCTGAAGTATGGTATTTCTGAAGTGTCAAAGATTAAAAGCAAAAATAACAACAAGAACCGTAGACTTGTGGACGGCCTGAAGTATTCACCTTGTAGCCCGTGTTGGCTGTCTTGATGACAACCTTGGTCCCTGGCGCCCGTCTAAGCAGCGCCACGACCGCACGGCGAATCAGAAACACATGGTAGGTGAAGAAGGTGAGCGGGTAGTTGGTGAAGTGCGCCCACATGTTGAAGACAATGACCGTGTGCGGCCCACCGACCATGTCGTCGATCTCGTTACTCATGTAGTGAAGCGACGACATTGGGGTCTTGAAGCAGCGCAGGGGCAGTCCGTGGGAGCGGTAGTGTAGGTCGATGTTGTTCTGCACGTCCACAGCCATCAGTGGGCCCACTTGGAACATGGTGTGGAGGTTCATGCGCCTCAGAGCTGGGAGGGAAAAACCAGCCAAATCAAATTAATTTGTTGCATACAACTACTGTATATAAGTACATATAGGTAAATTACCCCTCTACATTTCAACTTTGCTTTCTTACCATGATAGTGTTTACAGGACAAGGTTGTCAGAAAAAATATTATTAGTTATTCCATCAACAAGAACAGAACTTGGTAAAACAGATTTCTCATCATATGAACCTAAAGTCTGGAATGAACTTCAAAACACCGTAAATCTCGAATCACTTCCACCTTTCAATTCTTTTAAAAATCTTTTAAAGTCAACTCTGACAGAACAGTGTAATTGTTTTTACAGTAACTAGGTGCCCTTTATTGTTGTATGTCTGTATTAGCTTAAGTTAAGTGTAATGTCTTGTGTTGTAGTACATATAGTACAGAGATTTGTGGTGTAGTATGTAACCTTTGTCCTGTCTTTTATGTATATATATTTTTTGTAACTTTTTGCTGCCAGTCTTGGCCAGGACTCCTTGGGAGAAGAGTAACTGTAACTCGATGGGACTTTACCTGGTTAAATAAAGGTTAAATAAAAATACATTTAGAAACAATATGTAAGGAAATGCTTAGTCTTCTGGCATAAATAATCATTGAGCAGTGTGTATATTACAGTAAAGGAACACGCAGACTTTTTGGGAAATGACCTTCTTTGCTGTCTACCCCAGAGTTAGATAAGATAGGTAGATCAATAGATAGATTGATAGATCGATAGATAGATATACTGGACATTATTCCCCTGTGTTAAGATCCAAATAAAAGCATTAAAATGTGTGTGTCTCACTGGGGACAGTCTGGATGAGGAAGTCAAACCACTGCCTGCTAGTCGAGTCTCCCATAATGTAGATGTGTTTGTCCTTTAGACACTGGGCTGTGTCGTTCGCTGTGAAATGACGGGCACCACACACAAATGACGTCCAGACGTTGTTCAGGTAGAATCCTGCTGGTATCAGCGTGGGCAGTCCAGGTTTACATGGCTCTCTCACTCCTGAGGTTGAGACAGTATGACGAGGTCTAATGAGCGGGTTTATTTATTTTGCAAAAAGTTCTAAAATGATGCATCAGTCAATTTATTTTAGTCAAATCACCACATCATGCTGAGTAAAGTATTTCCCAGAGAGGTGTGAGTTTTCAGTGCATGTGTCAGTGCGTGTGTGTGTGTGTGTGTGTGTGTGTGTGTATTTCTGTGTCTGTCAGGGTGACACTGCAATCAGTTCCACAGACAGAATAAAAACGTACCAATATTTGCATTCGAGGCGATGACTCTAATCAGGCGTGCGTCACCCTTCAGCCACCGGTTCACATGTTTACTGATGAAACACAAAGCACATAAAGGAGCGTCTGAGAAACATTCTTCCTGTAGCTGACGTCTCACAGCACCACGATCATACTGTACGCTCCAGGGAGCAGCACAACTGAGTATGCATACTTGCTACTCTACAGTAGTTTGAATGACAACACCTGTTGAATGAATAAAAATGAATCACCTGTCCAGGAGTATCTTCTCGAGGGCCGTCATGCGATTCCTGTAGCCCCCCACGGAGTGGTACACCAGGGTGTCACAGGGCAGAGTGCCGGGTTTGCGGCACTGCCACGTCAGCCGCGTGCGGGCATCCTGGTACTCACAGCAGCAGTTCCTCTGGGCCGACAGCACCACCCCGTCCCATTTAATGTTGCACTCCACCCTCTCCTCCACTCGAGCACCCTGGGGGTTCTTGCCCACGAAGTAGCCGTGGAAGTAGATGCGGTCAGAGTCCGTGTTCCGGTGCTGCTTGAGGACCAACACGGCCTCGCTGGAGTGAATCAGACGGACCGCCACCGACGCCTCGCCTGCCCAGGGCAGAGTGAACCGGGCCGAGTAGGTGCCATTCTGGTGGTCCAGTACTTCTCCAAACACACTGGCCTACCATCCAGGGGGAAGAGGAAACATTCAGCTAACATTCACTAAACAGACTCTTTTTATCTAGACTGACTAGAATTACAGTCCAGATAAATGTTGTATTCGGTAATAACAAAATATAAAATAACCTTTTGTTTGCCTGAATAAACCTTTGCTTGGAAGAAATCCCCTCCATAGCGTTTTGGTACACCGGCAAAGTTCTTGGCAACAATGGTGACATGGAGTTCATCTCCCACATGGTAAGTGTTCTTGAGGTCATTAATGACGAAGGTGGAGTTGTCAGGGCTGGTGCTCATGTTCACCGTGGTGACCTGGTGGTCCGGTCCACCCCAGTGGAGAGCCCTCTGTATCCGGTCCCACTCCTCGGCACCCAGGCCCGGGTCCTTCATGGCGGAGGCTGGAGACGCCTCTGGGTTTCTGGGAGTTTGAGTTTTGATAGCGACTCCGTCGGATCCATCCCTGGGCTGATGCTGGAGAGGCCTGGGAAGAGGCTTGGCACCTTTCCCATCATCGTACATGTACGACCACAGCACCTGAGCAATGAGAAATAAATAAACATAAACACACACACACACACACACACACACACACACACAAGAAAACCCTTAAACGTAGGCCTAGTCATCTCTCTCTGCTACCATCCCCGCTTCCCCTTTGTCCTGCCTCAGGCTCAGTCCCTGCCTCAGTCATTGCAAGCACCTCTTGATTGATTAATCACCACTATGTGGATACTGTTTTTAGAATTGATTTAGATTGATTTAGATTATAATTATAGTTAGTATGATTTGTATTTTAGTATATTTAGTATACTCTTTATCTTCTACTGTCCTTATTGCTTAGTTGTGTTTTTATATTATATACTTTTAATTACTTTTTCTGCTGTTAGTGAATGTGTGTGTGTTGTCTGTATGCTACTAAGACCTTGAATTTCCCCTGGGGATCAATAAAGTATCTACAGCACAGCATATTGTCTCATGAGGAAGCTTCTCCAACACACATATTGCACACTGCCCTCTCCCCACATACACAGCACACTATCCCATCTCCCTTGTCATCCCCCCAACACACACACCAAGACCCCTGGCAGTTGGGTTAGCCCCTTGAGCCGTGGATCTGCCCAAGGTTTCTTCCTTAGTACGGGAGTTTTTCCTTGCCCCTGTTGCTCTTGGGTGCTCCTTGTTGGTGCCCCCCCCCAATCCCAATCCTCCCCCACCTTTCTTATGCAGCCCTTGCCACTTAATCTACTAAACCCCTCTTCTACTGCACTCCCCCCCATAAATGCACAAATAGGCTGACACCAGACATAATTTCACTGCATTTCTTACATCCAGTAACTATATGCATGTGACAATAAACTTCCTTGTATCCTTGTATCTATCTATCTATCTATCTACCTATATCTAGGAGGTCACCATCATTTGGACCGATGACAATCCTCAAACTTTTCACAATGACTACGTTTCCATGCAAACCAGTTTAATTCCAGTTTTAATCGTTTTATTCTGACTGCGTATGAGTCATGTAAACACCTTATTCTAGCTGCCATAACCCAAATAAGGTCATTATTCTGAATACTAAAAACCGGAATAACACCCCAAGCATAAGCCTCTTTTAACCGGAATATGGTGTTATGGAAACAAATCGGAAAATGCCCATTTAAAAAAATTCAATTCCATCTGCGCATGTTTATCTAATGTTTATCTAGAGATACGCAAACAAAGCGAAAAGTGTGGCGAAGAGTTTGCACTTCTAGAGTGAAAATGAGGTCAATTTGTGTAAAAAAAAATGGAATTTTTAGGCAAGATCCTCCACTCGGTACAAACTTTAGTAACGCACATTACAATGCATTTAACCCAATTAAATTGTGTTTTCTTTTGATACACATTCACAAACAACACTGTGAGAACAACAGAGGAGAAAAAACTGCACAAATAGTAGAACGATATCTCCTGTTACTGGTTGAAGATGACTGTGGCTGGCTGCAGTAGACTCGATGGACATAAGCCTAAGCTCATTATTTTCAATTTGTCAGAGACAAGAATATTTTGTTGAAGACGACGCTGAAATATGAAGAACAGTTAAGTACACTTTGTGTGTGAAACCGAAAGATCTCTCTATACCTCGCAAAATAAAAAAATAATTTAATGAAACATCTAGAGCGGTGCCACGCTAATGTTTTTGATTCTTGATAAAGCATAAACTATGCTCTTCTAGTGCATGTCAGCTTTGTGCTGTGAACTGCTGTGAATTAAAGAGAATAAAGGGATAGAAATGCAAAAAAAGATGGGGACTCGGACTTAGGTCGCAAAAACATTGACTTCAGACTTGACTTGCGACTCCACTCAAAAGACTTCAGACTTGACTTGGACTCAAGCTTCAGGGCCGGATTAACCATTAGGGCAATTCAGCACTTGCCCAGGGGCACCGGACCAGCAGGGTTGGGTAGTGACTGATTACAAGTAATCTGGATTATGTAATCAGATTACAAAAAATATACTGAACTATAATCAGACCAGATTACATAAAAAAATGTTTCATCAGATTATAGTTACATTGTCGAAGATTACTTGATTACATTTTGTTTATGTGTTTTAGTACAGGGATGGGCATCAGAAAGTAGCCTATTTTAAAATAAAATACCAAATACCCTCTTTTTAGTTTATCATAATGAACTACAAGATACTGTATTTTTGTACAAAATATTCAAAATACTTTTTACAAGGGGGCATTGAATAAATTTGTAAATCAGCTTTTTGATCCCAAACATTTAGGCTATTAAAACTTGAACTAGAGAATGTAATTCCAGGGAATTACGAGTGCATGAAAATGCAAAAATGGCTTCTGAATGAAATATTGTTGAATATTGTCTAAAATATAATCTAAGTAAAAAGATGAAGGTCAGATAGAGAAAAAAGCTGGCGGGGAGTCATAGTTGAAGACAACTGACAGTTGGAATGACCGAACAGTTAAATAGTTGAGTAGTTTAAATAGTTAAATTATTTTATAGCGAATTATTGTATTGAGGACTTATTTTGAAGTCGAAGTTGAGGACAGAGGAAACAGTTGGCGGGAGTTGTAGTTGATGACGACTGACAGTTGGAATAGTTGAACAGTTAAATAGTTGGATAGTTTAAATGGTTAAATTGTTTAATATAGAATTATTGTAGTGAGGACTTTTATTTTGAAACAGTTGTGGGCAGAGGAAGCTGTTGAACAGGATGTGTAGTCTTAATAGGGCCAGTTTGTATGCTTAAAGCCTGAGACTGGCAGTTGATCCAGATGGCCCGAACACCTGCCATAGGATTCTAATTGCTGATGACTTTTATTGTGATGTCATAATCATAATGTTAAGTCAATGGGAAATTTTGATTAGTTTTTAATTAATAGTTTAAAAAGTGGAAAAGTTACAAAGCTGAAAAATACATAGCACCCATGTCCTAAGTAAGACCTACGTAACATAGTTTGAATGAAGTTTCTACGTTAAACGGTTGAAGCTGCATTAAATGCGTTAGCGGAAGAATAAGAATAAGAACTAGAAAAGCATTTCCTGAAGGAAATACAGTGCATGAAAATGCAAAAATATGATGTAAAATATCATACAGAGTAAAAACAAACTATATTGGTTGCTAGGTAGATGAGGTTTAATATAGTTGGAATGACTGAACAGTTAAATAAGTGGATAGTTTAAATGGTTAAATTATTTAGGTGGATAGTTGACGATAACTGACACTTGGAATGGCTCTAATGTTTGCTAGCAGTTATGCTAACTATGTTAACAAAGATAATAATGTTAACCAAGTATGCTAACTAGCATGCTAACAATGTTAAAATGCTAATGTATGCTAACCATGTGACTTAGCTAATCATTTTTAGCAGTTTTGCTTTAAAAATGCTTGCTAGCATCTTAACATGCTAACTTTCTTAACCATGTGACTTAGCTAACTTAGCTAATCATTATAAGTAGTTTTGCTAAAATGCTAACTAGCATCTTAACATGCTTAGCATGCTAATCTTTTTAACCATGTGACTTAGCTAACATAGCTAATCATTATAAGTAGTTTTTTCTTTAAAATCTTAACTAGCATCTAACATGCTAGCATGCTAACTATGCTAACCATGTGACTTAGCTAAGTTAGCTAATCATTTTTTAGCAGTTTTGTTAAAATGCTAACTAATGCTTAACAATGCTAGCATTTTGTTTAACATCTTGAGCATGCTAACTATCTTAACCATGTTACTTAGCTAACTTAGCCAACTAGCTACAGTGGGTAGGAGTCATAGTTGATGACAAGTAGACAAACAGTTACAATGGCTGAACAGTTGAAAAGTTCAGTAGTTTAAAGGGTTAAATTGTTTAACAGTGAAATATTGTAGTGAGGACTTTTATTTTGAAACAGTTTTTGGCAGAGGAAGCAGTTGAATAGGGTGTGTAGTCTTAATAGGGCCAGTTTGTATGCTTAAAGCCTGAGACTGGCAGTTGGTGCAGGTGGCCCGAACACCTGCCATAGGATTCTAATTGCTTTAACGGCTCTATTGTGATGTCATCAGCCCATGTTAAGTCTATGGGGAAATTTTGACTAGTTTTTTAATTAATAGTTTAAAAAGTATAAAAAGTTACAAAGTTGAAAATACAAAGCCCACATGTCCTAAGTAAGACCTAAATTAACATAGTTTGAATGAAGTTTCTCGTTAAGCGGTTTTAAGCTGCATTAACTTTCGTTAAGAAGAGAAGAGAAGAAGAAGAAGAAGAACTAGAAAAGCATTTCCCTGAAGGAAATACAGTGCATGAAAATGCAAAAATATGATGTAAAATATCATACAGAGTAAAAACAAACTATATTGGTTGCTAGGTAGATGAGGTTTAATATAGTTGGAATGACTGAACAGTTAAATAAGTGGATAGTTTAAATGGTTAAATTATTTAGGTAGATAGTTGACGATAACTGACACTTGGAATGGCTCTAATGTTTGCTAGCAGTTATGCTAACTATGTTAACAAAGATATAATGTTAATAAACTAGCATGCTAACAATGTTAAAATGCTAAGTATGCTAACCATGTGACTTAGCTATGCTAATCATTTTTAGCAGTTTTCTTTAAAATGCTAACTAGCATCTTAACATGCTAATTTGCAACCATGTTTAGCTAGTTTAATCATTATAAGTAGTTTTGCTAAAAATAACTTAACTATGCTAACATGCTAGCATGCTAACTTTACTAACCATGTGACTTAGCTAACTTAGCTAATCATTATAAGTAGTTTTGCTGTATGCTAACATGCTAACTATCTTAACCATGTGACTTAGCTAAGTTAGCTAATCATTTTAGCAGTTTTGTTAAAAATGCTAACTAAGCATCTTAACTATGCTAACCATGTGACTTAGCTAACTTAACTAATCATTTTAGCAGTTTTGCTAAAAATGCTAACTAGCGTCTTTAACATGCTAGCATCTTAACTATCTAACCATGTTACTTAGCTAACTTAGCTAACTAGCTACAGTGGGTAGGAGTCATAGTTGATGACAAGTAACAGTTACAATGGCTGAACAGTTAAAAAGTTCAGTAGTTTAAAAGCGTTAAATTGTTTAACAGTTAAATATTGTAGTGAGGACTTTTATTTTGAAACAGTTTTTGGCAGAGGAAGCAGTTGAACAGGATGTGTAGTCTTAATAGGGCCAGTTTGTATGCTTAAAAGCCTGAGACTGGCAGTTGGTCCAGGTGGCCCGAACACCTGCCATAGGATTCTAATTGCTTAACGGCTCTATTGTGATGTCATCAGCCCATGTTAAGTCTATGGGGAAATTTTGACTAGTTTTTAATTAATACTTTAAAAAGTATAAAAGTTACAAAGTTGAAAAAAATACAAAGCCCACATGTCCTAAGTAAGACCTCATTAACATAGTTTGAATGAAGTTTCTACGTTACCGCGGTTTAAGCTGCATTAACTGCGTTAGAAGAAGAAGAAGAAGAAGAAGAAGAAGAAGAAGAAAAGAAAAAGCCTTGGAATAACAGTACAGTGCATTTTCATGCACTGTAACTAGAAAAGCATTTCCTGAAGGAAATACAGTGCATGAAAATGCCAAAAATATGATGTCAAATATCATACAGAGTAAAAACAAACTATATTGGTTGCTAGGTAGATGAGGTTTAATATAGTTGGAATGACTCAACAGTTAAATAGGTGGATAGTTTATATAGGTAAATAATTTACTTGGTAGATAAGGTTTAATATAGTTGGAATGATTGAACGGTTAAATAAGTGGATAGTTTAAATGGTTAAATTATTTAGGTAGATAGTTGACGATAACTGACACTTGGAATGGCTCTAATGTTTGCTAGCAGTTATGCTAACTATATTAACAAAGATAATAATGTTAACCAAGTTACTATGCTAACTAGCATGCTAACAATGTTAAAATGCTAAGTATGCTAACCATGTGACTTAGCTAACTTAGCTAATTATTTTTAGCAGTTATGCTAACTAGCATGTTAACATGCTAATTATGTTAACTATGCTAACCATGTTACTTAGCTGACTTAGCTAATCATTTTAAGCAGTTTTGCTAAAAATGCTAACTAGCATGCTAGCATGCTAACTATGCTAACCATGTGACTTAGCTAACTTAGCTAATCATTTTTAGCAGTTTTCCTAAAAATTCTAACTAGCATGCTAACTATCTTGGCCATGTTACTAGCTAACTTAGCTAATCATTTTTAGCCAGGTTTGTTAAAATGCTAACTAGCATGTTAGCATGCTAACTATGCTAACCATGTGACTTAGCTAACTTAGCTAATCATTTTAAGCAGTTTTGCTAAAAAATGCTAATTAGCATGCTAACATGCTAGCATGCTAACTATAACTAACCATGTGACTTAGCTAACTTAGCTAACTAGCTACAGTGGGTAGGAGTCATAGTTGATGACAAGTAACAGTTACAATGGCTGAACAGTTAAAAGTTCAGTAGTTTAAAGGGTTAAATTGTTTAACAGTGAAATATTGTAGTGAGGACTTTTATTTTGAAACAGTTTTTGGCAGAGGAAGCAGTTGAACAGGATGTGTAGTCTTAATAGGGCCAGTTTGTATGCTTAAAGCCTGAGACTGGCAGTTGGTCCAGGTGGCCCGAACACCTGCCATAGGATTCTAATTGCTTAACGGCTCTATTGTGATGTCATCAGCCCATGTTAAGTCTATGGGGAAATTTTGACTAGTTTTTAATTAATAGTTTAAAAAGTATAAAAGTTACAAAGTTGAAAAATACAAAGCCCACATGTCCTAAGTAAGACCTACGTAACATAGTTTGAATGAAGTTTCTACGTTAAACGGTTTAAAGCTGCATTAACTGGTTAGAAGAAGAAGAAGAAGAAGAAGAAGAAGAAGAAGAAGAAGAAGAAAAGCCTTGGAATAACAGTACAGTGCATTTTCATGCACTGTAACTAGAAAAGCATTTCCTGAAGGAAATACAGTGCATGAAAATGTAAAAATATGATGTAAAATATCATACAGAGTAAAAACAAACTATATTGGTTGCTAAGTAGATGAGGTTTAATATAGTTGGAATGACTGAACAGTTAAATAGGTGGATAGTTTAAATGGTTAAATTATTTAGGTAGATAGTTGACGATAACTAACAGTTGGAATGGCTCTAATGTTTGTTAGCAGTTATGCTAACTATGTTAACAAAGATAATAATGTTAACCAAGTTACTATGCTAACTAGCATGCTAACACGCTAACTATGTTAACCACGTTACTTAGCTAATCATTTTTAACAGTTTTGTTAAAAATGCTAACTAGCATGCTAACATGCTAACCATAATACTTAACTAACATAGCTAATCATTTTTAGCAGTTTTGCTAAAAATGCTAACTAGCATGCTAGCATGCTAACTATGCTAACCATGTTAGCAATGCTAACATGTGAACTATGCTAACCATGCTAACTAGCTACAGTGGGTAGGAGTCATAGTTGATGACAAGTAACAGTTACAATGGCTGAACAGTTAAAAAAAGTTTAGTAGTTTAAAGGGTTAAATTGTTTAACAGTGAAATATTGTAGTGAGGACTTTATTTTGAAACAGTTTTGGCAGAGGAAGCAGTTGAACAGGATGTGTAGTCTTAATAGGGCCAGTTTGTATGCTTAAAGCCTGAGACTGGCAGTTGATCCAGGTGGCCCGAACACCTGCCATAGGATTCTAATTGCTTAACGGCCGTATTGTACTTAGTTAACTTAGCTAATTATTTTTAGCAGTTTTTCTAAAATGTTAACTATCATGCTAACATGCTAGCATGCTACCTATGCTAACCATGTTACTTAGCTAACTTAACTAATCATTTTTAGCAGTTATGCTAACTCTGCTAACTAACATGCTAACTATGCTAACCATGTTACTTAGCTAACTTAGCTAATCCTTTTTAGCAGTTATGCTAACTATGCTAACTAGCATGTTAACATGCTAGCATGCTAACTGTGCTAACCATGTTACTTAGCTAATCATTTTTAACAGTTATGCTAACTATGCTAACTAACATGCTAACATGCTAACTATGCTAACCATGTTACTTAGCTAACTTAGCTAATCATTTTTAACAGTTTTGTTAAAAATACTAACAATGTTAGCAATGCTAACATGCTAACTAGCTACAGTGGGTAGGAGTCATAGTTGATGATAAGTAACAGTTACAATGGCTGAACAGTTAAAAAGTTCAGTAGTTTAAAGGGTTAAATTGTTTAACAGTGAAATATTGTAGTGAGGACTTTATTTTGAAACAGTTTTGGCAGAGGAAGCAGTTGAACAGGATGTGTAGTCTTAATAGGGCCAGTTTGTATGCTTAAAGCCTGAGAATGGCAGTTGGGACAGGTGGCCTGAACACCTGCCATAGGATTCTAATTGCTTAACGGCTCTATTGTGATGTCATCAGCCCATGTTAAGTCTATGGGGAAATTTTGAACAGTTTTTAATTAATAGTTTAAAAAAGTATACAAGTTACAAAGCTGAAAATACATAGCACCCATGTCCTAAGTAAGACCTACGTAACATAGTTTGAATGAAGTTTCTACGTTAAACGGTTGAAGCTGCATTAAACGCCAAGTTAGAAGAAGAAGAATAAGAAGAAGCCTAGAAATAACAGTACAGTGCATTTTCATGCACTGTAACTAGAAAAGCATTTCCCTGAAGGAAATACAGTGCATGAAAAATGCAAAAATATGATGTAAAATATCATACAGAGTAAAAACAAACTATATTGGTTGCTAAGTAGATGAGGTTTAATATAGTTGGAATGACTGAACAGTTAAATAGGTGGATAGTTTATATAGTTAAATGATTTACTTGGTAGATAAGGTTTAATATAGTTGGAATGATTGAACGTTTAATAGGTGGATAATTTAAATGGTTAAATTATTTAGGTAGATAATTGACTCATAACTGACAGTTGGAATGGCTCTAATGTTTGCTAGCAGTTGTGCTAACTATGTTATCAAAGATAATAATGTTAACCAAGTTACTTAACTTAGTTAACTTTAGCTAATGTTTTCATATTTAGTAGCTATGCTAACTAGCATGCTAACATGTTAGCATGCTAACTATATAACCATGTTACTTAGCTAACTTAGCTAATCATTTTTAACAGTTTTGCTAAAATGTTAACTAACATGCTAACATCTTAGCATGCTAACTATGCTAACTAGCTACAGTGGTAGGAGTCATAGTTGATGACAAGTAGTAGTTACAATGGCTGAACAGTTAAAAAGTTCAGTAGTTTAAAGGGTTAAATTGTTTAACAGTGAAATATTGTAGTGAGGACTTTTATTTTTTGAAACAGTTTTTTGGCAGAGGAAGCAGTTGAACAGGATGTGTAGTCTTAATAGGGCCAGTTTGTATGCTTAAAGCGAGAATGGCAGTTGGTCCAGGTGGCCCCGAACACCTGCCATAGGATTCTAATTGCTTAACGGCCGTGTTGTGATGTCATAATCATAATGTTAAGTCAATGGGGAAATTTTTGATTAGTTTTAATTAATAGTTTAAAAGCAAAAAGTTACAAAGCTGAAAAATACATAGCACCTATGTCCTAAGTAAGACCTACAGTAACATAATTTGAATGAAGTTTCTACGCTAAACGGTTGAAGCTGCATTAAGTGCTAGAAGAAGAAGAATAAGAAGAAGCCTAGGAAGAACAGTACAGTGCATTTTCATGCACTGTAAAAAGCCTTGGAATAACAGTACAGTGCATTTTCATGCACTGTAAAAAGCCTTGGAATAACAGTACAGTGCATTTTCATGCACTGTAATAAGAAGAAGCCTAGGAAGAACAGTACAGTGCATTTCCATGCACTGTAATAAGAAGAAGCCTAGGAAGAACAGTACAGTGCATTTTCATGCACTGTAATAAAATGCCTTGGAAGAACAGAACAGTGCATTTTCATGCACTGTAATAAGAAGCCTAGGAAGAACAGTACAGTGCATTTTCATGCACTGTAATAAGAAGCCTAGGAAGAACAGTACAGTGCATTTTCATGCACTGTAATAAGAAATTTTGGAAGAACAGTATAGTGCATTTTCATGCACTATAATAAGAAGAAGCATAAGAATAAGAAGCCTAGGAGAACAGTACAGTGCATTTTCATGCACTGTCATAAGAAGAAGCCTAGAAGAACAGTACAGTGCATTTTCATGCACTGTAAATAAGAAGCCTAGAAGAACAGTACAGTGCATTTTCATGCACTGCACAAGCATAAGAATAAGAAGCCTAGAAGAACAGTACAGTGCATTTTCATGCACTGTAATAAGAAGC
Organism: Alosa alosa; assembly: GCF_017589495.1. Taxonomy (NCBI): domain Eukaryota; kingdom Metazoa; phylum Chordata; class Actinopteri; order Clupeiformes; family Clupeidae; genus Alosa; species Alosa alosa. The sequence goes on along the minus strand of NC_063205.1, from coordinate 30,035,589 downwards.
CTAAGAAGGACAGCAGTGCATTTTCATGCACTGTAATAAGAAGAAGCCTAGGAAGAACAGTACAGTGCATTTCCATGCACTATAATAATATTAATAATAATATTAAGAATAATTGATAATAGTAGAGTGCATTTTCATGCACTCTAATAATATTAGAAAAAGCATTTCCTGAAGGAAATACAGTACATGAAAATGCAAAAATATGATGTAAAATATCATACAGAGTAAAAAACAAACTATATTGGTTGCTAAGTAGATGAGGTTTTAATATAGTTGAAATGACTGAACAGTTAAATAGGTGGATAGTTTAAATGGTTAAATTATTTAGGTAGATAGTTGACGACATAACTGACAGTTGGAATGGCTCTAATGTTTGCTAGCAGTTATGCTAACTATGTTATCAAAGATAATAATGTTAACCAAGTTACTATGCTAACTAGCATACTAACAATGTTAAAATGCTAACTATGCTAACCATGTGACGTAGCTAACCTAGCTAATCATTTTTAGTAGTCATGCTAACTATTCTAACTAGCATGTTAGCATGCTAACTATGTTACCATGTTACCTAACTTAGCTAATCATTTTTAGCAGTTTTGCTAAAAATGTTAACTAGCATGTTAGCATGCTAACTATGCTAACCATGTTACTTAGCTAAAAAATGCTAACTAGCATGCTAACATGTTAACATGCTAACCATGTGACTTAGCTAACTTAGCTAATCATTTTTAGCAGCTTTGCTAACTATGCTAACTAACATGCTAGCATGCTAACTATGCTAACCATGCTAACTTGCTATAGTGGGTAAGAGTCATAGTTGATAACAAGTAACAGTTACAATGGCTGAACAGTTAAAAAAGTTCAGTAGTTTAAAGGGTTAAATTGTTTAACATAGAAATATTGTAGTGAGGGGACTTTCATTTTGAAACAGTTTTTGGCAGAGGAAGCAGTTGAACAGGATGTGTAGTCTTAATAGGGCCAGTTTGTATGCTTAAAGCCTGGAGACTGGCAGTTGATCCAGGTGGCCTGAACACCTGCCATAGGATTTTAATTGCTTAACGGCTCTATTGTGATGTTATCAGCCAATGTTAAGTCTATGGGGAAATTTTGAGTAGTTTTAATTAATAGTTTAAAAGTATAAAAGTTACAAAGATGAAAAATACATAGCACCCATGTCCTAAATAAGACATACCTGTCAACACCTCGCTTTTTTCCCGGGTTTCTCCCGTGATTTCAAGGTCATCTCCCAGCACCCTCCTCATTGTTATTTCTCCCGAAAACTCCCGTAATTTGCATGGCCATCAAACTTCATTTTAAAATCATTGATCCATTCAGGTTGCCAGGTAGTGTATGAAATACACCCCTACACATACACGATCACTTAGTTTCAACTTCAACTCTTTGTCATAGGGGTCAAACCTGGCAAACCCAAAACCCAAATAAGGAAGCTGGTGCCTTCTACAGCCTGAGTCTCACAGAAGCAAGCGGACTAGTTGAATGGCCTACTCCAGAACTAGCTGTTGTGAAATTGTTGGAATTTAATTAATTAACACATCACAGAAACTGAGTGTTGTTGATACACTGAACTTTGTTCTTCGAACCAAATCTGACAGCAAGCAGCTTTGGAGTTTTAGAAGTAGGCTGCAGGCAGGCAGCTGGTGGATACATAACTGGCATGCGAAGGTAATGGTAAGGTAAAAGCAATGACCGAAATGCAGTGTTGAAACACGGTATGAAACGTGATTAAATATGCAAACACAGATCCGTATAAAACACAGCCCCCTAAAAAATCTCCGCTTTTAAAGCTAAATGTTGACTGGTATGACTGAACATTCATGTCTAGTAGTATTCATGCACACCAGCTGTTTACTGTCTTTAAAGCACCAGGTGCGCCTGTCTAATTCTCAAACAGCAGAATGCTTAAATGCTATGTTAAGTTGCCAAGTAGGCCTAGGTCAATGTATAACATTAGCTTGGGATGTTTTTACATTGGTAGTTGTTATAGCAGCATCCCTTCTAAATATCAAAATATTGAAATGCTAACTTATGTTTTCTTTCCCCTCAAGGTGCTTTTTTAAATTTCTCAGCCCCTCAGGCTCTTCCTAAGGATACCCCAGTGATGAAGATGGGTCTGAAAGGTTAATCTTTATGTGTGTGTGTGTGTGTGTGTGTACTTGTATGTTGGATTTAGTTATTGTGCACTTTTTTACATTTATATTGGATTTTATGGTACGGGTGGTGTTTTTGCAAAATGTTCAAAATGTTCAAAATGTTCAAACTAATGCACAGTATATATATGCAACCGCAGTATTTTGCACTGGTCAAAATGTTGTATTTATATAAACTGTGGGTGAACTAAACTGTATGGCTTAGCGCGGTGGTTCCTGTAGGCTTTGCGTGCGGTGGGGCCTATGTCCATTTTGCTTAAATTCCTAAATTCCTTGAAACGCCCTGCCGCCGACCTTTAAAGGCATGGATTCGCATCGCTTGAAAACATTCTTCTGGCTATGTCTGACGAGGACTTGCCTGCAGTCAGAAAGCCGACGCTGTTGATTCACTGTTTGGGCAATCGGAGGGCCAAAGAGTCTTTTTACACACTTCCAGTTGCAAACGAGTCATACGTAAGAGGCTTTTGAAGGCTATCCAGGATTTTTTCACCAAAAGTGAACGCTTGTGGCAGAAAGTTAACGCTTCAGACAACGGTGGTCAGCGCATCGGCTAAACTACAGACCAGTTCGCGGAGAGGAAGAGGAAATAATTGGACCAGATTGTCGAAAAGACAAATTCAATCGCATCAGGAGCATTTGTTCCTAGAGGTACCCATTGACTCTATCTAAAGCTTTAACAATAGCACGCTTAGATTGAGACGGGCTGTAACAGGGGCTAAAGCTATGTGCACAGAAAGAACCGGCGGCTGCACATGCAGTTCAAGTCAAGGCTCACAGCAGCATGGCAAAAGTTCAGGGGGGGAAAAGTCAACCGGCCCCGCTCTCTCAAAAAAGTACAAGGAAAAACATGCTACAGGTGTGGTTCTGCTCAACATACAGCTAATTTCCAGGGGTGTCCTGCTTAAAGAAGCATTTTGCAATGCCTGCAAAAAGAAAGGACATTTGCAAAAAGTATGCAGGGGTAGCAACAGGTTCAGGAGATTGCTGTGCCTGAGGTAACCATTTTGAATGTGAGTGTTGGAAATGCTTGCACATATCATGTACACCGCTAAAGTGAGTACAAAAAAGATGGAGAGCCAGGACATTGGATTTAATGCTAGATACAGGCTCAGCAGTGTCCATCTTATCAGAGACTGTGTACACAAAGCCTTCAAATTACAGCTGTACTTGAAAAGCCCTGCCTACAGACTTAAAAGACTATGGGGGTAATGATATCCTGTGCTGGGTTGCCTGAAAGCGACTGTGACTTTTGGTGGCAGTAGTACTGTCTCAGACCCTCTACATTGCAAAACGCAGGTCTGCAGTGCTAGGCAGGGATTTGTTTTCTGGAATTACAAATGCAAGTGATAAATGGCCAAGTTACAACTAGTTGCCCACAGCCACTGTCCAGAACGCTAAACGGAACACACACTGGGATGTGCTAAGGGCTTACAATACCTGGTTAAAGTAATGCCAGGGATTACACCAGTTCAACAGAAACCGCGAGGGTTGCCTTTTTGCTGTTAGAGAAGCAGTGTCTGAGGAGTTGAAAACTGGTGGGATGTCATAGAGCCTGTAGATTCTTCAGAGTGGATCTCACCCATAGTTGTCACCACAAACAAAGGGGGTAGGAGGACTGAGGCTCTGTGTTGATTTGGCGAGCCTAACAAGGCTATAGTGGTGGGATGGCTCACTGCCACACATGGAAGAAATGTTTACAGAGCTGAGAGGATCAACACTGTTTTCTACATTAGA